>NC_068383.1:22509315-22609315 GCF_023724105.1 Carassius gibelio
ACAGATGAGACCTTACCAATAAAAGTATAGTAATGTAAAATAGTGATGCATGAATAAATAAATAGTTGTTTAACTTTTACAACTTAACGTATTCATAAATAATTAACATGCATAAGTGGATGATAATAGACAGTGGGTCACTGGACTCATTTATCCTTCAGCAGGAGATTAGTAAAAGGATCTTTATGTTTACTGCATTGTGTAGTTGACTGGATTTGACTGGTGTAAAAGATTTAAATTTCCCTTTTCCAGGCAGGCTCTGGTGTCACATTCAGAGGTCATGTCTACTCCCATCAGCGAGACAGCAGGTATGCGCGTCCCAGGCCCCAGCCATTGTCTGTGCAGGGAAATAAAACAGCATCATGTGGATCGCCTTTCTTTCCAGCACACCTCCTGCGCCCGAGCTGAACTCCGTCGCACAACACTGCGCTCACTCCCCCAAACACAGCCGCCTCCCCTGGGATCAACACTCCACTGCCACCCTTAGCATGCTGGGAAGAGCGCTCCTCTGCTGAATGGCCTGATGCATTTTGTAAAAAAAAAAAAAACGTGCACACTCCTAAAAAAACAGAGGCTCAGGTGCAGGACAAAAATTTGATAATGCAAACAAAACATTGTTCCAAAGGAATTTATTAATACAACATTTCGACCATCAGGTCTTCATCAGGTACAAAAGTTTTTATTTTTATTTTTATTATTAGACAGACAGACATACATAGATACTACAATTATTTTAAAATGCATCAAATATAATGATTTCATTACTGTATTTACTTTATTGGATTGATTGATTTATTTTAAATATGGCTAAGGCATATTCTTCCAGTTGATCCTGTGCTTAAGTTTTGAATATCAAGCTATGCTATTTGTTTCTGTGAAGAAGAGCTGAGCACATTTCTCACGGCTGGCGCTCTAGTCGTCTTCTTCTCCTTAGCCTGGTGATGAAGAGCTGCTTCCTGACACTGAGCCACAGAGGAAAGAGGCAGCAACGGTCACAACTCACCACAGCGCTGCGCCACGACAAGCCACACATCCGCACACACACTGCTACTCACTGTATGAAGCCATGATGGATGTCATGATGAAAGCCAAGCGCAGATCGTTAGCAGGACGCAGTACAGACATCACGCTGAGAGCACTAAACTTACTCTGCTCGTGCAGGGTTGTGCTGTTTAAGTGTTCGGTGTCATATATACACACATCATGCGATACTGTGATAATTCTACCATGTGTTCAAATCAGCATATCAGAATGATTTCTGAAGGACCATGTGACCAAAGAGAACTGGAGTAATGATACCGATTGCAGCACAGCAATAAATTACATTTTAAAATATACTCAAACTGTTAATATTAATACAATGATGCAACTATTTAAAATGTTACTAATATTTTAGAATATTACTGTTTCTACTGTACTGCTTTTTAAAACGTTCAAAAATCTTTTGAATAGTCATATCAACACAAGAGCACATTTATCAGCGGTAACATTTAGATTAGGGAACGCTTTTCAAAATTAACCAGTTGTTTATTAACATGCATATTACTAGCATAATGGCTGTTTATTAGTACTTATAAAGCACATTTTAATGTCTTAATCTGCATGACCATATTATAGATCTCTTAACCCAATACCAGAACGAAAAATCTTAGATACCAGTGAATATGTGTTCCATATTGAAAAAAGTGTTGTCATACTGTTGTAGGGGAAGTTGTGGTCTAATGGTTAGAGAGTCAGACTTGTAACCCAGAGGTAGTGGGTTCGAGTCTCATACCAACAGGTATTGTAGGTGGGGGGCGTGAATGTGCTCTTCAATACCACGACTGAGGTGCCCTTGAGCAAGGCACGAACACTAAAATCTCCCCGGGTGCTTTAGCAAAAAAATTACTGCTCCAGGTGTGTGTGCGTGTGTGTGTGCACTTTGGATGGGATAAATGCGAAGCACTAATTCCGAGCATGGGTCACCATACTTGGCCACATGTCACTTTCACTTGAATTGACAACTGGCCAACCCACTCTCTAGTTATAAGTACTGAAAACCTACTTTGGCCCTACACTCATTTCAACAATAGTAAACTATAATACTATTTAAAAGCTTAACACGTTTTGTAATCAAATTCTAATGTATTATCAAAAATGTGGAGAACATCTTGAAACAAACGAGAGGACACAAAGCTTTGATCATCACCTGCTTCCTATATTTCGCTTAGAAGCATGGAGCGACACACACACACTCCATTAGCGAGCACAGGTCCAGCCCAGGTCATTTGTGTGAGAAGGGCAGAGGACATGGAGAACAGGGAGTGTGGTGAAGTGGATCGGCACCCAGCGCTCTCTTACAGTTCTGCCATTACAAGCCATTACAAGTGACCTCTGACCCCTGTCTGCCTTCAGATGAAACAGCAAGTCTGGTCTTGCTCCGTTCGTTCAAGAGGAAGATAAAAGAAGGGAGGAGGGGGGAGTAAGTGACCCATTCCTCAAACATGTCCCAAAGCCACAGACGCACAGTTCCGGGGCTCTCCTGTAGCAATGCAGATACGAGAGAATTCATTTTAATCTCCAGAAATATCCAATTACCAAACAGCAACCCACCATGAATCTGCCTCCTCGGGACGCGCTCCAGAAATGACAGGGATGCTCCAGTGTGGCCTAGACACGCTCCTCTTCCACAGCACGCACCACCCTCACGCACCCATCCCGACAGCAGACGAATCTATGGTGGATGTTTCCTAATGTCTAGACGTCTCCTTTTCTTCCCCACTGACCTAAAGGAGCCTGACACACAAATTCTGATACGGGATTGGTCGTTCGCAATCATGCGGCACAGGGTTCACTGTACTGTCCGCAACAGCGCGGCACGGCGGATGCATGGAGTTCCTGTTAATTAACTTGTGCAAGGGGGCTGTGCTGTGGGTAACTAACCCAAGATGAGACTTTGTTGTCAGATTCATTCAGCCATGCACACGGTTCATCTTCCTCAAGAGCCATTTTTAGATTTGTTTCAAGTTTGTCAGATAGCTTGTATATGTTCTGGTTTATTTTAATGGATATAAATTCATTCAAATTCATTTTTCATAAATGTAAAATGTTGTATTTGACTAAAATATTTGTGATGGGGTTAACAAATTCATCAACAGTATTAAACGTAAATTGTGTCGGTTCCGCTTATCGTCCAAAATTGTCCAATTTTTACACAAAAGTAAACTAAACGTATCAAGGTCGTTCCCTAAACTTAACCCTCGTTGAGGCCTAAGCTGATCAATAAATTTTTTTTACAAATTTATTTATTTATATATATATATATAACAAAATTAGTTTTAACTAATATGTTACAATTAATCATAATCTCTGCGTTCATGCCAAACTAGCTCTTGGCACTAACGAGAATCTGTGCAGCGTCGCTAACTTCAAAACATCGACACAAATGCCTTCTCTAAATCCTCCCGTCAAAAGCAGAGAGCTAAATTCCTTTCTTCGCAGCAGCTTTGATATCCTTGCGCTGGAGCCAGGCTAATATTCAAATGTAAATATTAAACAAGGCGAAACAGAGATCCGTGCAAAGTCCTTTTGTTCGGAGGCACTGGGAAAGCAGTCACCCAGAAACAATAGGTCAAATTAGCATGCAGCAGCCCTGGAGCTCAGGACCGTCGCACAGTGACGAATCCCCCCCCTGCTGGGACCAGGGGGTGTGGGGTCACTGCTGAAGATCCGTCTCAGCCACTGGCAGTATGTCAGGCTCATTCACCTTATTCCTCACTTTGAGCACCTATCCACGAAGAGCAGATTTGAGAGGCTAAAAGACAAGATAGGAAACACCTGGTGATCTGACAAATGATGACAGCTGATAATTACCCACGAGCCCTTGAGACTGGCAACTGAGAAGGCCATCCCCTCACATGGTTATCTAGCCTCTCTGTTCGAAAGAAAATGAAGATTTTTCACCTCCAATCCTCAGGTATACAAGTACGATCTCATTATAAAACCAAGAGTGGCTGCTTCGCTGGAAGAAGATTCATTCTGGATAGTGGAAAATGACATTAATTTAAAAGAAAATGTGAAGGTAGAGAGATTAAAAAGGAGACTGTAAAGAAAATGAATGATGTCAACACCATCACTACATTAGGAATATCGAGAGACCGGCTATACATATAAACCTTGAAAGAAATATCCCTCAAAGTGATCTGTCCTTAAAACAATCATTAGTCTGCATCAAGGCATAATTACGGTGCCTGTGATTTGCTACTAAAAACATTTCAAAGCCATTCAGAAAATATCTCAAGGACACTGAGGTAAAGCCTTGGGTTTTCCATCTAGCTTTGAGGTGGCAGATGCTATTATAAAGACACACACACACACACACACACACACACACTCAACCCCCACCCATCATCACAACCTGCATAAACAGAGACGACAATTTGAGATTAAAGAAAGGGCCCAATTTAATTGTCAGGCCTCAAGATCAAGCTGAACTTAACCAGAAAATACACAGAAGGTTATCTGGCTTTTAAAAGGCTCGTAATTGGTTATGACCAGTTCATAATTTAAAAAAGCCTGATCTGTGAAAAGGGCACACTTCATGGTTTTTGGAGAATAATCAGGGGCAACAAAAAAAAAAAAAAAATCAATAGAGACTGGATATAAAGAGATTATACTGTGAGGAAAAGTTTTTGGCGTTCTGTTTCATTCAAACCAAAACGCTGCCAGGTTTACTCAAAGGTAAACTTTGCTTTTCTTTTCACATCAGTGGAGTTACACACTCGGCATGCCACTTCATTCTTACAGAAAAAAGAATCGCGTTGCATATACATCATATCAGTTGACGTGATGGACGTTTGTTTTTGTAGCGGTTCAGGGGTTGCGCTGCCATTCCACCATAGATTTCTGCCACATGCAGCTCTGTTTGATATGCTTAGATATACAGCGAGCACACTGCATCACTCCAACACTGTCAAAATCTCACTGAAATAAATTCACAAGGGTACTGAAGGTTAGAGTCTTGCACATTTCACACCTGTTCTGTTTTCTCCCCCCTTCAGATTTCTCTTTGCCTGACACAGGAGTGTATTCCTGGCCAGCCCTCCTGAGTTTTAATTGAAGTCCAGCCCAAGATAAGCTGACAGCACCCTTGCTCTGTTGGCTTGAGGAGAGAGAACTTTTGGCAGTTCTGCGGCCCTGTTCACATCAGCTTAATGGGAAAGAATGTAAAAAGCACTTAACAAATGGAATCAGAACACTGCAGGTGTGACCCCGCACATCACAACACACATATCTCAGCTCATGGCTGTATAATACAATGATGTCAGATGGCAAAACCAAGCAACCTGATAAAGCTTAGAATGTTAATGTATTCAAATACTATAGTGTTTACACGGTACTCCAAGGCATTATAAAGGACATCATGCTAATATCTGGTGCATATCAAAAAAATATATAATTTTAACACAATCAAGATGAAACAAATACACAATTGACAAATTATTTTATTAATAATTTAATCATTTGTATTTTTATTAAATTACAATTTACAACATTAATTATTGTTTGTGAATGTTATATAATGCACACAATTGATTGTTCATGTTTGTTCATCGTGCATTAAATAATGTTAACAGATAAAACTTTGGAATTTAAAAATCAATCAGTACATTTTGAAATTAACCCTAAAAAGATTTTTATTAATTTACAAAAATTATATACACACACACACACACACACACACACCCACACACACACGTCATACACACACACACACACACACACACACACACACACACTCTTGACAAACTTGTAATTAAAGTGGGAAGTAGGAAATATCCGATAGCATGTGAAGGCAACATTAGTTGTCACATGTCTTAATGCAGTAGTAAATATGCAGAATAAAACTTCAACGTCAATATCAACTTACTTATGACTTCAAAAGACTTGCAATAGAGTGTATCCAACCCGATCTCATGGCAATTCTTACATTTTTCTCAAGGTGGCTTATTCGTACGAATTCGTACGACCACACTCGTACAAATTCATAGGATTGTTGCCAAATCGTACGTATTTTACGAGTTGCACAATTCATATGAATTTGTACGAATGACCTACACCTAACCCCGCCCCTAAACCTAACCGTCACTGGGGTTTAGACAAATCGTATAAAATCGTACGAGTGAGGTCGTACAAACTTGTACGAATAAGCCACCTCGTAAAATACGTACGAATTGGTCATGAGATAGCGTTGGTGTATCACACTAACATTATATATTTTTTTCTCTCTCTCATGGTGTTTTATCCTTTTCAGAACTTGGCAGCTGTGGTCATTTTGATCTATCGTTCAAAGCATCTTCAAAATATTTTCTTCAGTTCTGCACAAAAGAAAAGCGTACAGGTTCAGAATGCAATGAAGTTGAGTAAATAATGACAGGATTTTCATTTTCACTATTCCTTTAACAGGCTAGTTAACATACTGCACCATTTTAAAGTGGATTGAAGAAACAAATGAGCACACTGTTTATGAGGAAGATGCTTTGATATCTCAGCATAACTCACTCAGTGACTCCCTTACTTTACAGCCGCTTTGAAATGAACTTCAGGATGAAATACAGCAAATGAGCCGGCATAGGTTACACCATCTCCACATCAAAGGTATAAACACCAGTGAGTTCATCTTGCCAACCAACAGGGCCTTATTTGGGCAACAGTGGAGCCTGATCCTATATAAAGGCTCCCTGTAGGAGCCACTGTGGATTTCTCGGTATGTGGAGGACTGTGTGTTTAACACCACACTACTGAATCATAAGCGCCGGGCGTCACTAGATGAACAATCCGCGGCTCTATCATCGTCCTTTCGCCACTCCTGTTTGGCTCATAACAGAGTGCTGTGGCTTTGGCTCGTTGAAACGAGGTCATGAGAAATTTCATAGAACACAGTAGACACAGCATCATTTATTTCACTGCTTAAGGGAGGGGAAATTAAGACTATCCTTCTTATGTGCTCCAAATTTTAAGCTCATTAAGCTCGCCTATGCAACACAGGTGGGTGGTGGATGTTCATTAGGAAGTGATTAATTGCAGTGTCAGCGACTTGGCACCGACGCAAAAAGACGCCTGCGTTTAGACTGCAAAGGTGTGGACAGATCTCGAAGGCAGACTAACACAGTCAACGACACTGTATGTGAAAACGACCTTGTTCCGACATTTACTTTGCCATGCTGCCATCAACCTCTCTGTATTGACATAAACAGCACAATTACCCATTCATTTATTCAAGCAGCAAGTGCACAATGTGCATTTTCACATGCACCGCTAAATCGAATTTAAAGTGTTGACACCTTGTGCGCCTTTTCTTTAAAGTGTAGTAGCTAATAGTGTTGTCACGGTACACAAATTTTAATATTTGCTACCAATACCTTTGAAAATCCACAGTTCTCTATAACAATTTCTATATCAAAGAAAACCACAAAAATGTTTCACAAGTTTCACTTACTTAATGTCAAGGTGGAGCCGGAGGGACGTGGGATCATGTTGGAGCTGATGGATCAATGTGTGATGGTGGAGGTGATGGAGCTAGGAACCAAGGTGGAGCCGCTGGGTCCACGGGCCGAGGCGGAGTCCGGGCCTCAGAGGCTGGAGGTGGAGGTTTAGGGATACTCTGACCCCGGCGATGCTGGAGGATGGAAGTCCCACCGTAGCGATGAGGGCTGAGGGCAAGCAAGACGACAGCTTTGGAGGAGGCAGGAGTGGGTCGGACGGCAGGAATTTTTGGGGAGCGGGCACTGGAGGGCTCTTTCTAAGAGCAGGCACTGGGGAGCGTTCTGAATTGGATTCGGGGGATGGAGCACTCCCCTCTTCATTCTGGCACCAATGCTGCGCCATACTCAGCTCACCCTCAGCCGTGGAGCTCCTCTCCACGCTCCCACCGTCCGTGACTTTCTCCCTCGTGGTGGGCTCTGTAGCCAGCTCTCGCACCTGGTCTTATGGGTTGGGCTCAACTTCCGTGGTGACCCTGTGCTTGGCTTTGCTCTGGCTCTCAGATCCCAGTTGGGAAATGGCTCTCCTTCATCAGTGGGCTCAGGCTGAAGCTCCGTACCACGGGGAGATGGTGGGCTGGGCTCTGGATCAGGAGTGCAACTGGCGATAAACTCTTCGGAACCAGAACACACACCTGGAATCAAATTAACAATCAACATTAGGAAGAAACTGGTTCACAGGGAGCAAAAACACACAGAGACAGGTCCATAACCCTGACACTTAAAGTTTAAACCCAAACTATACTGGCCTACAGTTATTTTAAAGAAGTTTAATATAAAATTACAAGTTACTTTTTTTTTTTTGCTATTTCCAGATTTTCTGAAAGTAACACTGGCATATCAACATGTTCCCACATTTTGAGTGTCTTGGGCTTACAATACACCCTGCAGTACTGAATAATCTTTCCGATGAACAGCTTGATGCAGCAATGCACAGATACTTCCTGGCAAACTCTGATAGTTGAGCTAGTGTACCCATATTTGCTTTCCACCAGGAGAAGTGGATCACCCTCAGCAAAGACCTCAGGCATCCGACCGTACACCAAGACCTCACCAACTCGTCACCTGCAGAAAGCTGTGCTTGACTTGAGGATGTTGGTTCTCCTTTGTCTGTTTTACAGTTTGCTGTGGTGTTTTATGATCTTAAAGGAAAAATATAGGAATAAAGGAATTATTAAAGCAATTGGCTGAGGCTGACCAAATGCAACATTAGATCACTGACACCAGCTAAGATATAACAAACCTCATCTTTTGTAATTAATTTAAATAACATATCGATGGAAAGTGTAATATTAAAAATACTTTACAATAAGATTCCATTTGTTAGCTAACGTTAGCTAACATGACCTAATAATAATAATAAAAAATAACAAATATATTGTTCACTTACTGTAAATTGACATTATATTAGCATTAATCCATGCTTATGCTAATGACTATGCGATCAGTGATGTTTATTTCAGTGTGACATTCAAATTAAAACTTTAAATACAACATTAAATTGCAACTTACCTGCTTGAACTCTTTCATTAGATCCAGGTGTTGCTCTTTAAGGTGTTTTATTAAGTTTGATGTGTCTTTTCCTTTTGAGAGAAAACTTTGATGAAAAAATAAAATGTTAAATGTCTTTGTAATGAAGTACCGGGTCTTTTGACAACACTAGTAGCTAATGATGTGTGTGTGTGTGTGTGTGTGTGTGTGTGAAAGAGAGTTATAGGTGGGGGTAGTGTGCACATTCTCCTTCTGTGAACCTGCTCATTAAAAACAGGAAGATACGTGGATTTTTACATGTGTTTATTTTTATTTGTGTGTGTGTGTGTGGTCTTACATGAGTGTAAACCTCATATTTTGCTTCAGGTATGGTTTTTTCCTAAAGAGGTTTCATAATCTGCAGGGTGATGTAAATTAATTAGTGGCGGCAGAATAATTAGGCTTCCCCATTACTTTGATGAATGTCCCAGCCTGTCAAACCTCAATAAGCCTGTGAGACTTCTGCAAATTCGAAGGATATTGGCACTGGACGTGAGAAGCAAATATGTATATACATGCACAAAGAGAGAGAGAGAGAGAGAGAGAGAGCTGAAAGTAAATGTAACAGACTCGGAAGTGAAAACAGATACTCTGTAAATTAGTCAGTGTTGATTTTAACAGTGTAAGTTTGGGTCAGTATATGTATGTGTATCCCTGTACTAACTTATTACTGTTATATATGTATTTTGTATATAAAAAAGGTCTACTTATCAAATGTTACTGGTTAATTCAGGAAAAAGCACAATAAAAACAATACTTTATAAGCACTTTATTATTATTTAATACCTCATGGGTGCTTTAAAAATATATAATAATAATAAATTGTGGTTTACTTTGGTCGAATAATGTTTGAATCTGTAGTCTATCTATAGTTTCATGAACTGAAATAAAAATGGTTAATTAGAGATGAATAATACATGGTTTGACTATCAGTAGCACAGGGCAGAGGATCAAGTGCTCGGTTAAAGGATCTTCAGATCAATGTTATTGCGTTGCACTCAGGTTACTGGAACACAACCGAAAGGAAATGATGATCATTAATAAGAAAACAACTGTTTTACTCTGGGAAACCTGATGTACTGAGCCGGAAGCACAAGCAGTGATAGGACTGCTGTTGACTCTGTTAGACTGATTTATTTTACTGGCATATACTGAATTGACACAATTATGTTGTTAGTTGTATTTTATTATTAACATTTTGCATTGCTTTTCCTTGCTATTTGGGGTCCTATAGAACTGGCCTACTGCCAATTTATTTGGTATGCAGTCCACCAATTGATTTAGGATAGTAATATTCACATTTTATCTTGATAAAATATATTTCAATACATCAGTTTAATGGGATTCACCCACCATCTTTTTACCACAGATCTTTGCATTCAGCTGTGTGCTCTGGGCTTTGGGTGCGCTCTAAATGTGGAAAATGCTGCAAAGAAGCACTGGGAATAAAAACTACAGAAATGAGGTCATGTTCCTGGATTAGACACACAATGCAAAGGAGGAGAAACTACTAAACTCGCAAACCCGTATGAAACAGTATTCATAAAACATTGAATGCTTTTGCATTTTAGATGAATTGTCCTTTGAGATGCAATTCAACCGTGAATTTTAAGCAATTAGGACAAAGTGTCTCATTATCCCCTACAAGAAGAATGAGAATAACATATCTCCTTGATGGAAAGAAAAAAAAAATACAAAACTGATCCCAAAACACTTTAGAATCATGCTACTGTAAGAATTGGAAATGGTTTATAAATGTATAAATTATTTATACCTAACATCACTGCGTGTGAGTGTGAGTGCGTGTGTGTAAGTGTGTGTATGTGTGTGTGTGTGTGGGTGTGTGTAAGTTTGTGTGTGTGTGTGTCTGTAAGTGTGTGTGGGTGTGTGTGTGTGCAGTAGGGTGTATTTGTGTCTAAAATTACTTTAATTTCAATAACCTAAAGGACATCTTAATGTCAGCTTAACATCAGCATAACATACTGATATTTTCACAGTGAAACAATACAGCACAATCCAAACTACTAACACAATTTTGACAGAGATTGCGTTCCGATCTTACATACACATAATTAGTCATAGGTCATGAAATAAAAGAGTGAAATATTAAATGCACACTTATAAGCAGAATATGGATGTTTTTGTTCCGTAACTTCTCAGAAGTTGAACTTGTGATGTGAACACCACAGCAGAGACTCCTGGGAAGGTACATATGGGAGCGCTTGACAAGGGGGTAACTTGATAAATTGTTTTTCTCTTCTCACTCTGCAGTTGTTTCATCACCTCACAAAGCTTTGCTTTGCATGTAGTATGAAAAACAGCTATTGTAATTAAAAACGTGGCAAGGTTCACCTCTCGGTGCTGGTAAATTGTTATCAGGGTGGTTGATTGGGGTCTTCAAGCCCACCACCTCCTCAGGTCTCTGCCTCTGAGACATCTGCGTATATGACAGCGAGAATCAAGCACCCCTGCCTCTCAGCACGCGTCACCTACCAAAGTGAAAGGTTTATCGCCTTGGAAACACATCTGTAAGCATCGAGTCTGGTGAGGGTAGAGATTAGTAAGTATGGTGCGTTTCTCCTTTAATTACGGGACCAGTTGGCTCGCCTAATTGTGTTTATTTTATTTTCTTAAGAAGAGATATCTCACGATTTGCGCTCGCAGAACTGTTTGTTGCTTAGCTGCAAAAGTTCTTGTGCTATTCCAACTCTGAGGAACATTTTCTGTAATGAGGCTTAAGAAAAATTAAAAGGCTTTGAAGCTGTTGGATAAAGGCAAGCACAGATGGACAGAATGACTATGAAACCAGATCTCAGTTCTTTTCTTTGATGTACGGTGTATCCAGAGGTTTCCACTGTAGAACATCTGTATCGACCTTGGCCGAAGCTGGCACGGTCCCCTGGCGCACACCACAGTTAACATGGCACATGACCAAAGAACTGCACAGAAACTCAGTTCTTGAGAAAATCTTACAGAGAAACTCGTCTCCTCCCCGATAAACCAGTTGTCCCTTCTATTTTATTATGTTTTTATTAAAGCTGAGGAAACATAATATTTTAATTGAATGTTTAGAGCCAAACCCCTGTGGGCATTAAATTTCCTGCATCTAGCTATCGTGTTTCTCCAGTAATTACATTTGCATAAATGATGTTCGATGGAATTATCGTGCAGGTTATAGGAGCACAGGACAGACACAGAGAATGCTAGAGAGACCGATGAGGCATGCTGAATGCATACACAAATCAGTTTAGCCCATTAAAACCAACAGCAAATCAGTTGCTATGCCAAAAGATGCCGTCATATCCCTTCTCTACA
This sequence comes from Carassius gibelio, assembly GCF_023724105.1. NCBI lineage: Eukaryota > Metazoa > Chordata > Actinopteri > Cypriniformes > Cyprinidae > Carassius > Carassius gibelio. The sequence goes on from NC_068383.1 coordinate 22,521,681, forward strand.
CCTCAAGACTCACAAAGTTCATTATAAAAATGTACTATGGTAATGAATGATTACCATATCCACACACTGTGCCATGCTGTTAAAGTAACATCATGACCAAAAGAAAAGAATAGTGTTTTTTTGGTTGTTGTTGTATCAAATTTGTGTTGTATCAGTCAGTTTAAGATTTAAACTCAAGTTACTTAAGTATAATTCATTATATGTTATATACAGAGTTATAACTTTTATAATATTGATTTTTTTATTAATATAATAATATAATAACCTTATTCTTGATATTACAAAATGTATTCATATACATTCTCACATATATATTAAGGTTTTACCCAATTGGCTGTTGCATCTGTATGACTGATGAATCTGGGAAACCCTCCACAGACACACACTCACCCTAAAAATAGACCATATTAAGGGCAAAGTGATTAAATCAGTGAGAGGTTCACACTGCCAGATTCTTCTGGCCAGGGTCAGCGCCCCAGTTATTTTAAGGACGATGCAATTAGAGAAGTGTTAATTTACAAAGGAAATTCTTCTCCTGTTTAAACACCAGAGTCGTCCATCAACATCGGGTGTGTAATTACAATGTGTAAGTACTCGGTTTCTGCAGTCATCTGAATACAATAAGTCTCATGCAGGGGAGTGCTATTAATGTGCCACTCAAACCCTGACACAGGCTCAGGACTAATGCAAGTCGCCCCATAAGTAATGCGATGGGGTAAAGTGATCTTCTGTAACATGAAGACCACTTGTGACATATATATATACACTACTTCAAAGATTTCAAGTGGATGTCAGCTATTGATGGAGGCAGGATTAGAAAACAGTATGTGCTCGAAGAAGAATAGAGACACTACTGTACCTCAAAGGCTGCTGTTTATTTCCAAAAAGGCACAGGTTCAGCCGACCCGATCTCACGGCAATTCATACATTTTTCTCAAGGTGGCTTATTCGTACGAATTCGTAACGACCACACTTGTACAAATTCATAGGATTGTTGCCAAATCATACATATTTTACGATTTGCACAATTCGTATGAATTTGTACGAATGACCTACACCTAACCCCGCCCCTAAACCTAACCGTCACTGGGGTCGTATAAAATCGTACGACTGAGGTCGTACAAATTTGTACGAATAAGCCACCTCTTAAAATAAGTACGAATTGGTCGTGAGATAGCGTTGGTTCAGCACAGCGTGTCCTACCTTTCCATTAAAAGTGGAGATAATGTCAACTGGAGATTCGTTTCATTATTGGTTTTCAGACATGTGGAATGGGTTTTAATCTTGACTTGAAAGTAAAATATTTTGGAGGACTGTTCCTGTGAAGAGAGCAAAAATCTGATTAGAACCCACTGACTTTCATTATATTGACACAATGGAGTGGAGACATTTTTCCAAATATCTTCGTTTGTGTCCTACAGAAAACAATCAGACAGGTTTGGAACAATATGAGGGTGAGTAGAACGAATAAAAAAAAATTCTTTTGGGGGGGGGATGGGGGGGTGAACTTGCTCTTATTTGTTCTATAGCCGCAAATGGAATAGCAAAAATAATGACTGTTTCCAAACAGGTTTCCCAAACAAAGTTGTTCCATTTCGAAACTTGCAATATTGATGTTGAGAAATGACCCATTTCCCTTTGAAAGAAATCTAAATCAGTTCTCTCTTTTGACTACATCTCTATTTCTGTTGCTAAGGGGGGAAAAGGGTGTTTTACACCATCTAAAACCAAGGTTGTATTTTATCCCTGAAGATGTTTGGAGACGAATAGTCTGCTTAAGGCCTCAGCGCTCAGCGATCCTATTAAGAAGTGCCTTGTAAGAGCTTTCCTCCCCTGCTCTCAGGAAATGGCTGCTGTAATGTCTTTCTCTCACTGTTTTGGAATGCTGCTCAGCTCCCATGCTGGGAAAATAAGTGCGAAAGAGAAAAATGATTAAATCATTTTTTCAGGGGGGCCCTCTTACAACAACATTGGTTACATTGTCAAAGGCCGATTCAGTGCTTGTGTTACAGAGGCTGACTTACTTCCAGGGAGTTTTCAAGCCCTTCACCGCATGTGAAGGCAGCTAAAATACGTCAGGGCTCTAGTGCATCTCTCAGAGATTGAGAACTATTGCTGACTATGAGTGGCAAATGCAGGTTATGCTTGAAGGATAATTTGCAGCACACGACACTGCTGGAGACCGTAAACTTTTTCTCCCAGACTCCCCCTGAGCTCAGAATCTCTTCTTCCAGCAGAGAACTGCCCATTCCAGCCTTCGCGGCTGAAAAATGATATCATAATTAGCAATCTGAGGGAAGGCTGATGTGCTATCTAAGTCCCATCTTAGCTTTTGTCATGATTAAGGACATAGCACGATGCCTGGGGGCAGTCTTCTGTTGTCGGAATGAGACAGATTGTATTACCGGTCCCTCACCAGACAGACTAGGGCAGGTAGCCCATCAACAAACTGCTTTATGATGGCGAGACAGCGAGCACGCTAGCATTGTCAATGCTGGCAGCTCACGCTCTGGGTTTTGAGTGCCACGTCAAAGGCTTTTCTACCATCATCTTTGAAACGCCGAACAGTAGGCTGTAACTCAACTGCGCTGCTGGGCCAAATAGGGAAAACAAACAAAAAACTTCAGACTTGATTATCTGCCTCATCTGATCCAATTACCAGAGAGCTTTTACAATAATTCTAGTGTTATTACGCCATCAGACTGCAAACATCTCAACATGCACAATGCACCGCAAAGTAATAGCAGGTAGACCTTGCCTGTGCTTCAAAATGTAAAACAGCAAAATGTTTTCTACACTTTGACTACATAGGCAGCTACACTCTTAAAAATAAAGTAGCATCTATACTTTATTGGCATGTGTGGTTCCATGAAGAACCCTTAGCGTCCATGGAATCTTTTCAGTGAACAAAAGGCTATGAGTGGAAAACGTAATTTAGATTATTCAAATTGTCGTTGAAATATGAAAAAAGTTTACTGTCAAATTTACTGACGAACATTTTATAGTAAACTAAAAATAAACTTTAATGTCATTTCTTTTAGACCTTGTATACGTCATGTATTTAAATATGTTTGTACATGTTGCATTTTGGTTTAATTAAAATATATTTATTCAAAATGTAACATCAAATGACACACTACAGTTACAATTTTATCATAACAATAATATTTTTATGTGAACATTTTATAATAATGAAATGTTTGACATTATCATGAAGTAAACCTATTAAAAGTGTGCTTACGTGTGTGAAATGTGAGTGTACATTAAAGAACACTTACTACGTGTCCATTTATTTCACAAATACAGTTTTTACACCATTAAGATTTGAAGTTCACAACTGAATCAATTTAGCGTGCTTCTGTTTTTTACAAGGGTTCCCTCAATTAGTTTGCAATCTTTGATAGATTATTTCATTGCCCTGTTTGCAATTTATTGTGGGAATGTGCCAATATTTACTATTTTGTGGCTTTAGCAGCTTGAGTCAAGATGGGTTGCCCTGTCAGTGGGTCACCCACTGTGTGATCTATTGTAACTTAGATGCACACACGTTCAGCAAGTACAACTTTTGCTGTCAAAGCCTATTAAAAGCAGTTTACATGTGCATGTCCCATTTGATGAATATGTATGTGACCTCCTTCTCTTACTGCTCAGGGGCCCTCGGGCCCTTCGCTGAGTTCAGCTTGCAGAAAGATGACGCTTTAACACTGCCAAGACGTGACTCCCCTCTGCCTGGCCTGACCTTTAACTCTGTGGATTTAACTGAGGGATAATGGAGAGAGAAAGGGTTAACCTGAAGACAGACAAGAGGTGGAGGCACTCATTTAAAATTCAGGTTCTGACACGCCCTAATGAAATAATCCCACCGAGCTTGTCTGTGTGCTTCTGGGGCGTATCTTGTAAAGAAACGGGGCAGATAATAACCTCCTTTGATTTCAACAATTAACAAAAGATCCGTTCTGGAAAACCCAGAGGAAACTCTCATTGCTCAGAGGTGGTTATTTGATTGCTCAGAAGGGTTAATTGAGTTCTCTGTTATTTTCCATTCAACTTTGTCGGAGATGTTTCAGCTGAAATGACTAGATTAAATATAAACAGAAAGAAATGAGAAAATTACTGACATGCAGTAAAAACATGAAGCTTAAAAAAACCTGTGTTTTGTGTAGTTCAAATTTTATAGCATGGATTGTTGGTTCTTGGAAGAATGATGAGAAGTAAGCAGTTTGAAATTCTTGAGATAAAACTTTATGGGGGGGAAATAGCTTTGCTTGCTCATGGAAAACATTTAAGATATTGAAAAGTTTTCATTTGTGATTGAGGACATGGGAGAAAGTATAGTTTCGTTTTAAAAATAAACATTGTTTTAGACAAAGAACAGTCAAGACAAGAAATAGAAACAATTAGCTAAAAATGACTGGTTTTAAGATAATCTGATTGACATATAGGTAGAGCACAGTTTGAGATGTTACTTCTGAACCTCTGTAAGAAATAAGTGAGAATTTCCTCGGAAGAAAAATTTAAACAAATCTGAAAACCAGAAGAGCTAAGCAAAAGAATCAGTTTCCTCTTCATCTTAAAACAAAAAAACAACAACAACAACAACAAAAAACACAGATTTAATGTCACATTAGAGAGATCAGAGTAAAATTTATGTTGTCTGTGGGAATGAATGAGTTATTGCAGACGTTTGCTATAAAGGCTGCCGTGTGTCAACTCATTATTAATTGATTTGGCATCTTATTTGCCTTATATAACAGGTATTCTTGATTAAATACAGCTTGTACAATTGTGTCCAACTATAAAATGAAAATGACTTCCATTACAGTTAAACTGTCTTCAGTAACCTCTCACACACAGTGCATGGAGAACTGTAATTGGAATCCTTAATAATTGTCACCTCTTGAAAAACTAATTAAACAGTGGCCAAGGTCAAACTGGCTTTGGTAATTAACAATGGAGCAAACTGAAGGTAATGATCACCACCACTGCAAGGGCACGTAGTGTGTGTGTGTGTGTGTGTGTGTGTGTGTGATTTGGGTGGTGCCGACCTGCTCTGTATCTGTAAAAGAAAGATAATCAGACTTATATAAACCCTCATCTACCTGGATAGATCAAGGGTAGAACATCAACCCTGCCATGAAAGAGAGACATGCATACCAAGACAAACCTGACAAACAAAAGATGGATATAAAATTTTAAAACAAAAACAGCAAGTAAAGCGCAAACGGAGAGCTGAAACTAACTTGTGTGCTGTGAACTTATAAGTAAACACTGATACTTAAGATATAAAAAAATTGGAAGTGGCTCATCCGATGAGAATTTATATGTACTATTTACAGAACTGATCTCTGTTGAAGTGGTTCTTTAGTACAGCACGTAATCTCAAAGTCATGTTATAACAATCTGCCAGTCCTATTATTGTGTAATTACTCAACGCATGTAATTTAATCATTTTCTATGCAAAACAATGAGTTTCGCTGTGGAAACCAGAAGCTTTATTGTAACAGTATCTTCCTTACTCTGAAAGTGCACTTCGTAGAGGACTTGAGGTACAACTGAAAAGTATTGTATTAGTTTACCAGTGACATACACTGTAAAACGCATGGATTAATTAATTGTATTAATTATTTGTTTACCTCAAGACTCGCAGTGTGTGCTAACAAAGTATATAGAGTAAATTTTGATTTCATAAGGACTTAAACCATATTTCAAAGACAATATAAGTAGTTATGAAATTACATATAAAGATGTACAAACCCGATTCCAAAAAAGTTGGTACATTGTTCAAATTGTGAATAAAAACAGAATGCAATGATGTGGAAGTTTAAAATTTCAATATTTTATTCAGAACACAACATAGATTGACATACCAAATGTTTAAACCAAAAAAATGATCATTTTAAGGGAAACATAAGTTGATTTTAAATTTCATAGCATTAACACATCTCAAAAAAGTTGGGACAAGGCCATGTTTACCACTGTGTGGCATCCCCTCTTCTTTTTATAACAGTCTGCAAACGTCTGGGGACTGAGGAGACAAGTTGCTCAAGTTTAGGAATAGGAATGTTGTCCCATTCTTGTCTAATACAGGCTTCTAGTTGCTCAACTGTCTTAGGTCTTCTTTGTCAAATCTTCCTCTTTATGATGTGCCAAATGTTTTCTATGGGTGAAAGATCTGGACTGCAGGCTGGTCATTTCAGTACCTGGATCCTTCTTCTACGCATCCATGATGTTGTAATTGATGCAGTATGCGGTCTGGCATTGTCACGTTGGAAAATACAAGGTCTTCCCTGAAAGAGACTACGTCTGGATGGGAGCATATGTTGTTCTAGAACTTGGATATACCTTATGCAACCCCATACCATCAGAGATACAGGCTTCTGAACTGAGCGCTGATAACAGCTTGGGTTGTCCTTGCCCTCTTTAGTCCGGATGACATGGATTCCCAGTTTTCCAAAAATAACTTCAAATTTTGATTCATCTGACCACAGAACAGTTTTCCACTTTGCCACAGTCCATTTTAAATGAGCCTTGGCCCAGAGAAAACACCTGCACTCTGGATCATGTTTAGATATGGCTTCTTTTTTGACCTATAGTGTTTTAGCTGGCAATGCTGAATGGCACGGTGGATTGTGCTCACCGACAATGTTTTCTGGGAGTATTCCTGAGCCCATGTTGTGATTTCCATTACAGTAGCATTCCTGTATGTGATGCAGTGCAGTCTTTAACTTTTCCGGCCTCTTATTGCTACCTGTCCCAACTTTTTTGGAATGTGTAGCTCTCATGAAATCCAAAATGACCCAATATTTGGCATGACATTTCAAAATGTCTCACTTTCAACATTTGATATGTTATCTATATTCTATTCTGAATAAAATATAAATTTATGAGATTTGTAAATTAATCCATTCCTTTTTTACTCGCATAATTACAGTGCCCCAACTTTTTCATGCAATTGCAATTAACATTTAATTAAGTGTCCCTAAACATTATATTCAGTTCACACTTGTGTAGTACATTTGATTAAACTATTACTTTTTCACAAGGGAAGCTACATTTTATACCTGGTTTGACTTTTCTGAATTACTTTTGTTAACTGTTACCTAATGCAGTCAGGCTGATTCAGTTAAATAATACTTCATGAAATCTGAATTTGACAATGGAGTAGTCCATAGTCTAATAGGCCACCTACTGTAAATGTTAGTAGTGTATGATAGCTTTGTCTGATAACTTAGACAAAAATTCACACACATCTCATAAAGAGCACATATGATTTGACAAAAATAAGTATGGGTAATAGTGATGTTAAGTATAAGTTTGGGTAATAGTAACAATAATTACAAATCATGACTTCCCATTGTCAGAGTAAATGAACCCCTGTCCTTTTGAGATAAACCTCCATTCCCAGTCAGTAACATCCTCTGACTTTCCCAAAGGCTCAGCTGGAAGGAAGTGAGAGAGGGGAAATTACACTTGTCGCTATTAATGTCCCAACGCAGACATTTCCCAAGCACTGGGGGACAATGTGCTTTCTGTGCCTGTCCGTGACTCTGAAACGGGGCACTTTGTGTGTGGTGGCACCACAAGAGAAAACATCGCCGCCAGACCGGCGGCCCATAATGTGCGGTGGTGATTCAGCAGTCAAGTATGTCACACTTATCTATATTTTTGTGTACACAAATAAAAGTGGAATAGTTTGGCCATTAGTAATATTGGGGTGCACACAGGAAGTTCAGGGTTCAAATGGGCAAGGCCATGCAAGCAGATTCCCGTGAACCATCTGTTAGCTTGTCAGAGCCCAGTTACTTCACACTTATTCCTCTGCAGCGCTAAGTCATTTATGATTAGCTGAGCAACTTGCTAAAGGCCGTGGAGTGGGACAGCCAAATTCCTCTGGACAAGATTTGTTTTCTTTCCCATTGATCAGTGGGGGCTGATGACTGATTCTCAGCAAAGCTGAAATACTGCAGATATTTTCTTTAGAGTTCTGTCCATGAGGACAGAGCGAGGGGAAAAGACACAGGGTGGAAAAGAATGTGAGGTATAGTCTCAAGGACAAGTCTAGCCAAAAAAATTCAAACATTTCACTAGCTTGTTGTCCGGAGCAATGCACTGTGACTTTTCGACATATCATACGTTTTTATTAATTAATTATTTATTTTCCTCAAGGTTAAGTTTACTGCACCAAAAACTGTCAAGATACAGTTTTATCATCGTTGTTCACCATCTCTCACACTAATTTAACTATCGTCACACTTATCGCATAGCAAAGTGTATCACAAGAGCCAGAAAAGTAGATAAGCCACATAGAGGACACTGACCACGGTGACCTCAGCGTGTGTTCTGATTGGTCAGCAGCTATCCAGGCTAGCAGATATTGCAGCCATCCTTACTCCTTTAATAAAGAAGCAGTGGTGGTAATTGCCGTCTGTGAGAAGTCCATTATTCATGCAGATATCCAATAAAGACCGTGGGAGGGGACGGAGATGCGGGCGGAACCCGTACATGTTGATCCATACAATTGATTTTTCCTCCTTCCAAACTCAATTTTTCATATTCAATGAGTGACTTGTAGATTGCATCAGTCAATACAGATACGTCTCAATTAAGTCTCACCCAGGAGCTCTCGGGGGTGGAACTCATGGATTAGGATGGGCTTCCCAGCAGCCTGCAGATTCACAGAACCACCCACAGCGAAAAGGGGAGATAAAAATGACAAAAAAAATAAATAAAATAATACAGACTAAGTGTTGAGCCATGATGTATTAACATTGAGATTAATTATAAACTCATTTCTTGGCACATTTCATCCCCTTTATTAATTACAGACTCTCTCGGCTTGCAGAACTAAACTGTGCATTAATTCTTAGACGTGGAATACAGTATATCACCGCTCAGGATCTATCTTCCTTTTTTTGTGCTGCTCAGCATTTTTTTTTTCTCTCGTGGACCGTAGAGGATAATTTACAAACATGACATGTTGGCCAAAGTGTTCACTTGTGTACTTCATCTTCCCTTCCCCTAAATGGCCAGTTATTTTCCTCCGGTCCAAGGGCACAAAGAACATGGTTCGTGTAGAGAATAAATGGGAAGGAGTTGATGGGAAATGGAGAAAGTTTGATTTGGTGTAATTGTGCACCAAACACAAACACAAGTGAACTCTTTCTGAAAAAAAGAGATGGAAAAAAGGAGAAACTTTGCAACGGGAAGCCTGGTATAAAGGAACCATAAGCACTTTAAGATGTCTGTGGAGACAGATACATTCATTTGTGGTAATGCTATGAAGTCACAACAATACTTTCTTTTATGCCAGTATAATGTGCTGGGAAGGGTTTAACTAAGCCATTCGTAGGGTGACTTCCCCAAAGGCTGTAAACATTGTGGCTTTGTGGTGCTTGCTGTTTGTTTGAGTGGCCCGAGACATTGGCTCAGGCAATGACGTGATTCTCGGGTGGGACTATCTGTTTGTCTTGTCTTGGACAGTGATTTAAAAACAGCCACTATTTTGACAAAATTGATGATTTCAGAATCTGCAACTATCAAATGAAAATGCATTCAATTTCATTTTCTTTCCATAATATAAATTTGTGTGTTAACTAAAAGGGTGCATTAATGACCCTAAATCAATGTCTAAATAAAACTATTAAAACATTATTAAATTATTTTTTTTACATTATTTACATTATTAACATCTATTAAAACATTAACCAGAAACCCATACGACCTAGTTGATGTCAGCCAAAACGGAAAGCAAGTTCTGTCACATATTTCAAGATTACCAAGACAAATACCATTTTTCCTTTATAATAATGTGCACTGATAAATTGTGCCAAAACATGACAGATATGTGTATTCAGAAACTCAATATGGTCAATTTTGAGTTAAAGCAGCCATTTGACTGCTTTTTCCGTGTTTAAATCTAGAAGTCTTTATTAGCCACAAGTATGTCCCCCAAGGCCCTGATTTTTTTTGTTTATAGTATCTTTAGGATTGAATTCAATGCTAGAATGAAATGTGTATATATATATATATATATATATATATATATATATATATATATATAATTATTTTATTATATAAGCTAGAGCTAAATAAACTTATCACTGTATCTAAACCAACAACATGTTTATTAGATCCTGTACCCACTAAATTACTGAAAGAGCTGTTACCTGTAGCCGAAGAACCGCTTCTCAATATCATAAACTCGTCGTTATCTTTAGGACACGTCCCAAAACCATTCAAGCTGGCGGTTATCAAGCCTCTTATTAAGAAACCAAAACTAGATCCTAGTGTACTGGCAAATTATAGGCCTATTTCAAATCTTCCATTTATGTCTAAAATTTTAGAAAAAGTTTTGTCTGCTCAATTGAGCACCTTCCTGCATAAAAATGATCTGTATGAAGAATTTCAGTCAGGTTTTAGGCCCCACCATAGCACAGAAACTGCACTTGTTAAAATTACAAATGACCTGCTCCTTGCGTCAGACCAAGGCTGCATCTCATTTCTAGTCTTACTTGATCTTAGTGCTGCGTTCGACACCATAGATCATGACATACTCATAGATAGATTCCAAAACTATACAGGTATTCAAGGGCACGCTCTAAGATGGTTTAGATCCTACCTGTCCGATCGCTACCATTTTGTTTACTTAAATGGGGAGTCATCTCATTTATCATCAGTAAAATATGGAGTGCCACAAGGATCCGTCCTAGGTCCCCTTCTATTTCCAATATATATGTTGCCCCTTGGTAATATTATTAGAAAATACGGAATTAGCTTCCACTGTTATGCTGATGATACTCAGCTATATATCTCAACGAGACCAGATGAAAATTCTCAATTATCTAAGCTAACAGAGTGTGTTAAAAATGTAAAGGATTGGATGACACAATTTTCTCCAATTAAATTCGGATAAGACAGAGATACTAATTATTGGACCAAAAAACACTACACAGAATCTTGTAGATTACAATCTGCAACTAGACAGATGTACTGTTACTTCCTGTACAGTCAGAAATCTGGGTGTTATATTAGACAGCAATTTGTCTTTTGAAAATCATATTTCCAATGTTAAAAAAACTGTATTCTTCCATCTTAGAAACATTGCCAAGCTACGAATGTTATCTGTTTCTGATGCAGAAAAGCTAGTTCATGCATTCATGACCTCTAGACTGGACTATTGTAATGCACTTCTAGAGGGTTGTCCTGCTTCGTCAATAAACAAGCTACAGGTAGTCCTAAATGCAGCAGCTTGAGTCCTTACGAGGTCAAGAAAATATGATCATATTACCCCAATTACAGTCTCTGCACTGGCTACCTATTAAGTTCCGTATCAGTTACAAATTATCATTACTTACCTATAAGGCCCTAAATGGTTTAGCTCCTGCGTACCTAACTAGCCTTCTACCACGTTACAACCCATCACGCACCCTAAGGTCACAAAACGCTGGACTTTTGGTAGTTCCTAGGATAGCAAAGTCCACTAAAGGAGGTAGAGCTTTCTCACATTTGGCTCCCAAACTCTGGAATAGCCTTCCTGATAATGTTCGGGGTTCAGACACACTCTCTCTGTTTAAATCTAGATTAAAAACACATCTCTTTCGCCAAGCATTCGAATAATGTATCTTTTTAATTGTGAGTGTAGTTGCATCTGATCAAAGGTGCATTTTTATTCATTAGCTTGGGTTAAATTAATTTTACTTTGTTGGATCAGCAGCTATGCTAATGATGTCTGTATTTTGTTTCTATGTTTCGCCACGGGATTTACATCCCGTGGTAACTAGGATTTAAACAAGCTCCAGTCTGGATCCAGAACACTTGAGAAGAGATGATGCTGACCCTCAGAGGACCTCAGATGATGCTAACCCTGAATCAACAAACAGAACTAACAATTATTGCTAAATGTGTGACTGAATCATATAATAACTTAATTATTAATATTGATAGTTCATCGTCTAGCTGACTACGTCTTTTATCATTATTATTTTTATTTTTTTCTAAAATCCTGTCAAATGTGCACAAACTACTAGCTACTACTAAATATTGTAGAAACATAATTTTCTGTAAAGTTGCTTTGTAACGATTTGTTTTGTAAAAAGCGCTATACAAATAAACTTGAATTTAATTTAATTTAATTTTATATAATATTAATATAAAATTATATACAAGCCTTTGTGTGGATTTATCATGATATAATGCACCCATGTCCTAACAAATATTTTAAGTCTGTAAAACAGAGGTGCTCATGAGGGAGACTCATGGGGGAAAGCGATTATTCAGGGAAACTGTAAAAAAAAAAAAAAAAAAAAGTATAGATTTTCACACATTTTACCATTATAGTTATTTTGGTGTGTGGGATCAGTAATATACATTGTGCTTTATCCATATTCTCTCACAAACACTGAATAGAGTGAACATTTACCATTTTCTTCAATATTCACGGAAACTAGTCCAAATGTATTAATTTTTTAAATCAAATATTTTGAGTTAAATCATGCAGAAATAGCTCTTAACAATTGCATGCTGTCACTTTTTACAATCTATAACACTATGTTTTCACGAATGCACAAGAAAGTTTTATTCCACTTGATATGAGCCCTGAAATGAAAGAATAATGGGTGGGAGTGGGGGAGATCTAGGAGGAGGAGAATGGATTCTTCCATCGCACTGTTGTCTCTGGGAGGCGGGCACTTAATCAACTTTTACCAGGTGTTGCTCAGGCAATGTCTAATGTACAGCGCTTGTTATCTTTCTCACAGCCAGCCCGCTCATAATTTCTCTGACATTCAGCCCCAAAGACCCCGTCCTATATGTTGTTCCTCCAACCCTCTCTCTGTTCACTCTTTCTCTTTTACGGGTGAGAGGAACACGGGGTCTCCTTAGTGATTTATAAACATACACATAATAAATGGCCGTCTGTAGTTTAAGCAGTGATGAAGCATTCTGTGCTTGGCCGCCAAGCTCCGACGTGATTTAAAGAGCTGACATTTACAGCAACCCGGCCTATTATTCAGAGTGACTGTCTATGTACAGACTATATTTCACGATGGGCTGTGTGGAGGTGAACGTGGACCGGTCCAGCTCGGTGTCGTAGTCAGTTCCTAGCCTCTCTATCCCATGCCCCTGGACAGGAACCCCCTGCACGGTGGGAGTCACAGTCAAACAAGTACTTGGACTCTCAGCTAGCTTATTATCGCTAAGATCTACATAGCGCAATGAGAGATTATGACACTCTGTGCAAAAGAATTACAAGGCAGAAAGCTGTGCGGATAAATGTTTAAACAGATAAGGGGATAATCCAGCTGAATGTACAGCTGTTCATGGGTGTTTGCAGGAAACAACCTCTCGGTGGGTCTTTCGCAATGCTAATCGGTGCGTAAAGTAATGCAAGTCTGTTTTTCTCTAATCCACTGTGACGTGGTCCACGTTCCCAGTTCAAACACAGCTGTGTATGTTCGGTCTTCACAAACAGCAGACCTCAGCCTCTCCTAATCAAGCAGAGGCAGACGTGGTGAACTTCATGAAAGAGTGACAGTGTCCTTGCGAGGGCTCTGCGTCCTTCCATGAAATTCGTCGACTCGGTTTTCAAACATTTCAGTCAAACGTCTGCCAGACGGCCTGGTCGTACCTCTTCTCAAGTTTCCATTCGATTGGTATGGAACACAAAACCACAGGACAGACCTCATTTTCACGGCGCCATGTACCGTACATGAAAATCAATACAGCTTACAGAGAAAACGCTCATTTGGCGTGTGTCTAAAAAGTTGGGGTCCCTCTTCCACCTCCAAAATCTTTTCATTCTCCAGCTCTTGAACCCTTTGCTCAAGGCTGATGCTACAGAATCTTGCAGGCTGTGACATGGGGATTGGCAGTGTTTTCTGGACAGGAACAGTCTCTGGAACTGCATTACAGGCTCTTGTAACTTAATTCCAACAGCTGAGTAAGAAAATAATTGAATCGTGCTCCGAAGATGGATCCAAAGAATAGGGCGCAGAAATCGGCTACGTCCGCTATCTGGTTTAACTCACAGGAGATTAGGAGCTAACGTCGTGGCTCTGTTGGCATAGAGGCTGATTGGTCCTGTGTCTCTGAAAACTCAAAGAGCAGCCTGTGGCCACTGGCCGACCTTTCTACAGATTCGAGCAGCCACATTTCACATCTCGATAGCACCCTGAATTACACTACCTTACTAATACTGTCCCATTGCCTCCAGTGTCTGCTTTCTTCGGCTTTCTCATCTGTATTCAGAAGTCAGGGTAGTTAATGGAGCTGAGTGCTGGGATCAGGCAATGGTATTTACTGCAAAGTCGGCCAAATGAAAAGGTTTTCCTGATATGATAATGTGAACCCTGGAAGATGGGGTTTACATTTTGCTGAAAAGGAGTGGTTTAGAGACACCAGCTTTAGCTTCAGTAAAGCATCTTTGCGCTGTTCACTCTGAGGTGAGCTTTAATGAGGGAAAACAGCTGTCACATTTTATTATGTTGTAAGAGTTTGTGTGTTGCCCATAGGTAAATTCAGCTCTCTGCCACCCATTGAGCTGGGAAGGAGGTAACATATCTTTGTGTGTGTTCAGGTAACTGAGGCAGTTCAGTCATTAGGGTCCGAGTCGGGGTCATGACACTGCCGGGGGTGGAACGAGACTGAGGTTACCCCACAGGGAGGGTTGGAATGCCCCCAAATCAGTGAAGGTTACCCCACTCTGACTTTACATTACAGTGACCCTGAATGAACCCTGCTCGTTCCCCACAATTGGTATCTTAAGAATGAAAGAAAAAAAAATAGAAACCTTCATTATATAATATATACCTCTTGAATGGAAGTACATTTGCTACATTGCATATTACACGTATTTTATGATTTATTTATTTTTTTTCGATACAGTGCATTCAGTGTATGAATTTTATCAGTTTGTGTGTTTACTAGGAATCAAACCTATAACCTCAGTATTGGTTTTGCTTTGCATTACCAAATGAGTTCTAAAAAAGTTAAAAAAAATAAATAAATAAATAAAAAAAGGAAAATAATTTGCTATAAATGTGCTTTTAACTGATTCTATCAGTTAAAGAAGTAGAGTAGAGCCTGTATATATGCTTCTTGACATTTTAAATAATTAATTTAGTCTTAAAGACATGCTTCCTGTGTGGAAACTTCTTTTGACCTCTATTAAACTCTATTAAAGTTTCTAGTAATGTTTATTTTTAAGAATGAAGGGTTAACATTTCTTTCTAGCTACTAGCAGGAACAACTCCCTCCAAGACTGTGTGGTAGCTTGCAATATTCTTGCCCAGAAATAAATGATACCGAAACAAGAAGTGGCACATAAATTAAAGTGACAGTGTGATTGATGAGTTAGCAGCCAAGGGAAAGGATGTTTGCAGCATTTTAGTGGGGAGAGGAGGGGGAGACGTACCCTTGTGCGGCTTGCAGGGAGTGGAGAGCCATCAATCCCAAGCTCCCCTGTGCGGTGAAATACGCCCCTGAGAGGAGTGGCTCTGGGCTTCTGCCCATCCACTAAATGAACTGCATGCAATATTAAAAGATGCAAAATGAGCCCAGGCTGAACCAAGCCCACTGGCAACTGACCCATCAGCTACCAGGGGAAATAAACATCTTCCAAACTCGTTTTCTCCTGTCTGACATTATTCTTTTCTTTTCTTTTTCATTTTGTTCGTAATGTCTCACTTTTTATGTTTGCACTTGTTCTTTAAATAGGACCAAACCACTTATTGCTTCTTTAATAATCCAAAACCACTTTCCTGCTGGTGAACTTCAACCTAAATTCAATGATGGTGATAGTTGGTTTTAGATGGGCAGTGCTGGTCTGTTACTCAAGTACCTTAAGTGCATTTTTATACAATGAACTCTCAGCTTAACTATCATAGTTAAATTCATCACTAGAGACAATAACTAACTTCGTAGTTATTTCCCACAGTTGTTGTACCTCTGTCATTTGCAAATGGAATTGTTGTATTTTTTGGCTATAACCCTGGGGCTGCTTTAAAACAATCTGTATTGTATAAAGTGCTATTTAAATAAAGGGGACATGACTTGACTGATAAACCCAGCTGAGCAGCTAAAACTCCCATTAGAGAAGCCAAAATGCCTTGTACTTGTAACTAGCAGTAAACTGGGCTGATTTTAATGAACGAAACCATGCTGAGGGAATCTACTCAGCGGTGCAGTAGTTAATTCCTCTGCTGCTGTCTGTCAGACACAGGGCGGGTTAGAGATGATGGTGACGGCTCATGCAGATGAGGGATGTAAAGGTGGAGGGTGGGGACTCTCGCTGAAGCACTTAACACCGCAGGTGTTTGTTTGGGGCAGCATTAATGAAACAAAGAGCCTGGATGAGATCAGCGTTCACCTCTGAGAGCGTTACGCTGCTTTTACTGCATCTGAGAGAGATGAGAGCAGTGATGGTAGGTCAGTCACCGTGCAGTTTGCTTTTTACTGCCCATTCAAACAGATGAACAGCATCAATCTTTAGCTCGCCATCACGGCATGGCTGCACGTCTGAGGAGGGGGTCTCAGCTCGCATGTAAAAACAAAGTGCTGCAGTTCATGTGAGGTGCAATATGAGGTGAATCTCATGTAAAACACACGTAGGTCAAATTTTTGACCTTAAAATTAACATTACAAATTAATCATATTAAATGAAGAATTATATTTTTGGGGACTTTTATGATTTGTTTTTATTTTATTTTATTTTTGCATTATTATATGTGTCAATATTATTTTATATTAATTGAAAATATTTTTTGCCCAGTATTTTAATTAATTATTATTAAAATAATTATACAATCAGTAATGATTCTCTTTAAATTTGTATTACTATATGTTTGTCTCCCCCCGTTACATTTAAAGAGAAAATGGGATTTAAAAAAGGCTAAAAAACTAAATAAAACTTATTATGTATATATATATATATATATATATATATATATATAGTCACGGGGTGAAGAACCACTCGACAAGAGGTACGTGAAATCAAAAGCCCCGGAGGGTGGGTTTATTGAAAAGTGAAGGGTGCCTGGTGAAGTGTCCTGATCTGCTTTCCGCTGGTTGGTGCTCCCCGTGTGCTCTCCGTGCTCCTCTGTGCCAATCAAGGGGAAAGTGGGTGTCCAGACGTGCTCCAAAGGGTGTGGGCTGTCGGTCACTCGCTGCTTTCTGTGGGGATAGGAGAGAGGGGTTAGTCCAGCTTTGCGTTCTGTTTGAGAACCTCTTCTCAGTGCAACATGTGCTGCTTTTAAATGTGCTGGCTGATGGGGAGCAGCTATGACCGATCAGCCGGTGACGAGGACGTGCAGGTGTTTTGGTTTGGTTTCCAGGGCGACGCTGATTCCACTGGGAGTGCTCGTCACATCCCCCCCCCTAAGCGTCGTTCTGGTCCTGCGAAGACATGTAGAAAGTAGGGGTGAGATTAGGGGAGGGTGGGGAATGACCCCTGACAGACCTGCATAAGCTGTCCAGATCCGGGAGAGGCCATCGGCGTTGGCGGCCCCAGCTCGATGGCGGACTTCGAAGTGGAAGTCCTGGAGCGCTAGGAACCAGCGAGTCACCCTGGCGTTGGTGTCCTTGGCGCGGGCCATCCACTGTAGGGGCGCGTGGTCGGTTACCAGGGTGAACTTGCGGCCCAGGAGGTAGTACCGGAGCTCCAGGACTGCCCACCTGATGGCCAGGGCTTCCTTCTCCACAGCGGCGTATTTCCTCTCGGCGGGGGACAGCTTCCTGCTGATGTAGATGATCGGATGCTCCTCACCTTCCTGAATTTGGGAGAGGACCGCTCCTAGTCCTGTGTCGGAAGCATCCGTCTGCAGCAGGAAGGGGCAGCTAAAGTCCGGGGCGCGGAGTACCGGCGAGGACGTGAGTGCTGCTTTCACCTGGGAGAAGGCTTCTTCCGCCGACGGGGTCCAGCATACTTTCTCCGGCTGCCCCTTCCTGGTCAGGTCTGTCAGGGGGGCGGCTAAAGAGGAGAAGTTGGGGATAAAACAACGATAATAACCCGCCAACCCCAAGAAGGCTCGTACCTGGGTCTTTGTCTCCGGTCTTGGTGCGGCGTGGATGGCCTCAACTTTCTTGTCTTGCGGCCGGATGAGTCCCAGGTACTTGGCCTCAGAGAGGGCTAGGTGGCATTTTCGGGGGTTGGCGGTAAGTCCAGCCCGCCGGAGCTCCGAGAGCACCCTCCGCAGACGATCCAGATGTTCGTCCCACGCCTCGGAGTGGACCACGACGTCATGCAGGTAGGCGGCCGCGTAAGCTTGGTGAGGCCGCAGGAGGATGTCCATCATCCGCTGGAACGTCGCGGGGGCCCCATGTAGGCCGAAGGGAAGGGTCCGGTACTGCCAGTGGCCACTGGGGGTGGAGAAGGCGGTTTTCGGCTTGGCGGCCTCGGAGAGCGGTACCTGCCAATAGCCCTTGGTTAGGTCTAGGGTGCTGATATACCGGGCCCTTCCTAGCCGGTCCAGCAGTTCGTCCACCCGAGGCATGGGGTACCCGTCGAATTCGGAGACTTCGTTCAGGCGGCGGAAGTCGTTACAAAAGCGGAGGGTGCCATCCGGCTTTGGGACCATCACAATGGGGCTGGACCACGGACTCCGGGATGGTTCTATTACCCCCAACTTTATCATCTGTTGGACCTCTTCCTCAATAGCCTGCCGACGAGCCTCCGGGACTCGGTAGGGCCGTTGCCTAACGACGACTCCTGGGGCGTCCGGATATGGTGTTGAAGCACGTTGGTCTGCCCGGGCTGAGAGGAGAACACATCCTGGAACTGACTGACCAGGTGCTGCAGCTCCGTCTTCTGGGCAGCCGAAAGGTGGGGGTTGATATCCACAACCACGGGCTCGGTGAGGCTTAGGGCAGCTACTTGGTCCCGGGTCCCCACCCATTTCTTTAGGAGGTTGACGTGGTAGAGTTGCTCCGCCTGCCGTCGTCCCGGCTGTCTCAGGCGGTAAGTGACCGGTCAAACCCTCTCGACGACCGAGTAGGGCCCCTTCCAGGAGGCCAGAAATTTGCAGGCGGAGCTGGGGACCAGGACCATGACGCGGTCTCCCGGTTGGAACTCCCGTGGCTGGGCTGTCCGGTCATAATGACGTTGCTGCGCTTGTTGGGCCCTGGTGAGGTGTTCCCGGACTAACGGCATCACTCGGTCGATCCGTTCCCTCATTTGCCGGACATGTTCGATGACGGTACGATGCGGGGCCGGCTGCTGCTCCCACGCTTCCCGGGCCACGTCCAAGAGGCCCCGGGGTTGACGGCCAAACAGGAGCTCGAAGGGGGTGAAGCCAGTTGAGGCCTGGGGAACTTCGCGGATCCCGAAGAGCACGTAGGGGATCATGAGGTCCCAATCCCGCTTGTCCTCCGCCGCCACACGTCTGAGCATTTGCTTGAGGGTCTGGTTAAATCTCTCTACGAGGCCATCAGTCTGGGGGTGATAAACAGTGGTCCTCAACTGCTTCACCCGCAGCAGCCGGCAGAGGTCAGCCATTAGCCGGGACATAAAGGGGGTTCCCTGGTCAGTCAGGATCTCTGAGGGGAGGCCGACTCGGCTGGCCAGCAGAAACCGCTCCTGGGCGATGGACTTTGCGGTGGCCTTCCGCAGGGGGACTGCTTCTGGGTACCGGGTGGCATAGTCGACGATGACCAGGATGTGCTCATGCCCTCGGGCAGACTTCGGCAACGGCCCCACTATGTCCATTCCAATCCGCTCGAAGGGCACCTCGATGATAGGCAGCGGGATGAGCGGGCTGGGGGGAGGAGTCCGGGGCGACGTGGCCTGACAGGTCGGGCAGGCCTGGCAGAACCGCTTTACCTCGGCGTCCAGGCCCGGCCAATGGAAACGGTCGCGGATGCGTTGGGCAGTATTGGCTGCCGCGAGGTGTCCTGCCATGGGGTGGGAATGGGCCAGCTCCAGAATGGTCTCGGTCTTGGCACGAGGCACAACTAGTAACTTTTTCTCCTCCCCCCTACGCTGGGCGACACAATACAGCAGGCCATTCTCTACGACAAAATGTGGGAGAGGGTGGGGCCGGGGGAGGACGTCCTCTCCATCCACGACTCGCACCTGGCTCCAACAGTGCTTGAGTCGGTCGTCCTCCCGCTGTTCCTTGGCGAAAGAGCCCCCTCCAGCGGCCTGCTGGTAGACATCATAAAACAGATTAGTAGATTGGGAGGGGGCCTCACCTTCTCTCCCACTGTCGGAGACGAGCAGGGCCGGTCGGCGGCGGGGTCCAGGCGGCCGCCTCGGTCTTCGACGGTTCCCCTTGGGGCTGGCAGGCTGGGTAGCGGCGGACAGCAGCTTCTCGAAGCCGGGCCAATCCCTTCCAAGCAGTACGGCCACCGGCAGGTCCTTCACCAGGCCTACCTCCACTGGCCAGATGCCTTGGGGGGACGAAATGACCATTTCACGGGCCGGTACTTGACGAGTGTCTCCGTGCACACAGGTAATCGGTAGGAAGTTTTTCCGGCCGCTTCGCGGGGCGCACAGCCGCGCCTGGATGAGGGTGACCGCACTGCCTGAGTCCAACAGGGCCCGGAACCGTCTTCCATCCACCTTCACATCTGCTTCAGGGGCTCCCGCCGGCACCCGTTGGTGAAGGATGCAGCCTGCCAGCCAGGCTCGCGGAGGCGACGGTGGTTCGGCACTTGGCATGGGCTCCTCTCGCGGTGGGGGAACCGTCGGCCTGCTGACGGGTCGCGCGGTGCCTTCGAGCGGGCGTCGCTCCTGGACCACCCTCCGGGGGAATGGCGGCAGCAGGTCCCCTGGCCCGCTGGGATGAACGGCATCCGCCAGCTCGATCGCCTCCACTAGTTCCCGGACGTCACGTGGGTCCCTCATGCCGACGGCCTGTCGGTGGGCGCGAGGTAGTGCGCGCAGGAGGCGATCGACCACCACTCGTTCCGCTACCTGTGTTGGTGTGGGGTTTCCTGCCAACAGCCAGTGCTGGGCGAGGCGGCTGAGTTCGGCTGCCTGGGCACGGGCTGGCACCCGGGGCTTGTATTCCCACTCGTGGAACTGCTGGGCGGCACTTACAGGGGAGAGGCCCAGCCTCGCCAGGATCTCTCGCTTCACTTCGACATAACTGTCGGCACTCGTCAGGGGGAGCGAGAAGTAAGCCCTCTGTGCTTCACCGGTGAGTAGGGGTGCCAGCGCACGTGCCCACTCGTCCTCTGGCCATCCCTCTCGGTGGGCAGTGTTTTCGAAGACCTGAAGGAAGGCTTCCACATCGTCATCGGCCGTCATCTTGGGCAACAGACGGGTGGCTTGTGCCCGAGGCTCAGGTAGCGGAACGCGCTGGGCCGCGGCCGCCCGGACGGCGGCGAGTTCATCCTCCGTCCTGCCCAGGCGAGTGGCGAGGTGTTCCGCTATTTGCTGCTGGCGGATGCTAACCTCAGCGAGGCGTTGTAAGACGTCCTCCATCGCGGGGCCGCGCGTGCCACCTTCCGTGGTGCTGCTGACAGAAAGCAAAAAAAAAATTAGGAGTTGGGGCGGTGACCTTGTCGGTGATTCCTCACTGTTCTGCCCGCATTCTCCACCACTGTCACGGGGTGAAGAACCACTCGACAAGAGGTACGTGAAATCAAAAGCCCCGGAGGGTGGGTTTATTGAAAAGTGAAGGGTGCCTGGTGAAGTGTCCTGATCTGCTTTCCGCTGGTTGGTGCTCCCCGTGTGCTCTCCGTGCTCCTCTGTGCCAATCAAGGGGAAAGTGGGTGTCCAGACGTGCTCCAAAGGCTGTCGGTCACTCGCTGCTTTCTGTGGGGATAGGAGAGAGGGGTTAGTCCAGCTTTGCGTTCTGTTTGAGAACCTCTTCTCAGTGCAACATGTGCTGCTTTTCAATGTGCTGGCTGATGGGGAGCAGCTGTGACCGATCAGCCGGTGACGAGGACGTGCAGGTGTTTTGGTTTGGTTTCCAGGGCGACGCTGATTCCTCTGGGAGTGCTCGTCACAATATATATATATGCCATTCTATTAAAGTGAATAATATGTGTGCATCAAAATTGGAATGACAAACAGATAAAAACAATATTATAATACAATTATATATTTCTTTGAATTGTAATTCAATTTAAATAAGATGTTCTTGATGGGTTTCTTGAGATCCCCCATTTATATATGCACAGTGGTAATCAGGGAAATTAGACAACTCAAATACTCTTTAAACATGCAGAATATAGGAAAATAAAATACTTTCACACAAATGGCACTAATTTTCTAATATGCACACATTTCCCTAACCAGTATATATAATAGACAGCATTAATTGAAATTCCAACCTTAAATTTGCCAGCCACCAGCATGAACTGACTGGCAATGACTGTGCAGTTGAATTAAACACCATGCTATTTGTTAACTGGCACAACATGCAATTAGCAGTTGTGCCTTTCTGTATGTACATACCACACTTTAAAAACAAACACAAAGGAATTTTTGTAAATAAAAAGTGTTTTGAATGATGTATTCCTGGCGTCAGAGGAGAACTCTCATAAATCAGCAGCAGTGTTCTCCTGCCTGCAGAGGAATTGCCTGGCGAGCAGACGTGATTTAAGACTGGGTTCAGGCTACAGCTCCACTCTTCCATCCCCCGGGAAACAACACAATCCCAGCGCTGCTTCACACTTCTGCTCACACAGTCTGGTGTGTAGAGAACAATGCACAGATGACAACTAACAATTTATATGTTCTGCTGTGAACTTGTTGTTATTCATTTATATATTTGCTTAAATGCAGTTTATATCAGTCAAGAAGTACTGTGTGGCAGTACCATGATCTGAACATATAGCCTCTTTAACATTTGTCTAAACTGGTGTGTAGGTGAAAACCCTAGCTGCATGGCCGTGGCCCTGACCCTGACCTGTAGGACACCTGTCTATGTGCTAAACATTCCCAGCACAAATCAGGCCGGACCCTGCCATAAATCAAGCCCTGTGTGACTTTCTGTATTTATTTAGTTATTAAAAAGCACCAGGAAGGGTGCTGAGCCAAGGCTGACGGAAACCTAATGAGACAGGACACCATCAAGACCTGGTAATGATTTACTTGCTACTAAACTGCCCAGCATGTGGGGATCATGTCTACACACACTCCGAAACTATTACAACTATTAAAGAGTTCAAGAAACTCATTAAATACATGCCAATACGTATCATAACAAATAATGTCAAATTAAGCAGTGTGCGCATGTGGGCGGCGATTAGGTGGATATGTCAAGTTTATAATTGAGTGTTGTGCCAAATGACAACTACACTTGGTGAACTGGTGCTATTTTAATGCTCTGTGATAATAAGATAATTGTACGCTAATGAATATCCACATCTGTAACAGCACGCACGTTAAAACTGATACTTGTATCTGACAGCTTCTTAAATATAACCTTGTGCTGCTATTAAACAAAATATATTTTATAGCAGCACCAGATGCATTTTCATGCATTTGTTAACATACAGCATAAAACTACACTTGTACACATAGTGTAGATAGAAAAATCTAGTTTTATTTTTACATACGTTACAAATGTGAAATAACCTCCTATTCAGAAGCAACTGGTAGTTGGTGATATAATATAATATAATATAATATAATATAATATAATATAATATAATATAATATAATATAATATAATATACTTTTTTATTCTTCTTCATTAAATGGCTTAAATTTGATTCATTTGAAAAAAAAATGAATCAGTGAATCAGTGTTATCATAACATACATAAATGCAATATTTACCACACAACTGAATTCAAGAAAATGTCCATGTAGAGACTTCTTGGAATCTATCACTGAATGGAAGTTTTGATTTGATTATTTGAAACAGATAGTTCCGTGATCTGATTCATGGAAATTATTTATTTATTGAAAATAAGTAAAGTATTTAAATTAATGACCTAGTATAAATAACTGAACCATGATATAGCCTGATCCAACTATCTTGAAAAATAAATATTTTGTTTTGGGTTTCAGTAATATCAGCTGACTTTATGGTACTAATGGCATTTGTATTGACCAGACTATCAATTGGAGCTAGGGAATATTTGATGCTGCTCATTTAAAGGGGACGCGAGTAACAGACAAATCAACCACTGACCATAAAGCCTCAGTCGGTGAGCAGGAAGAAAAACATTTCATCTTTTAATCACGCAGGCGAAGAGAGGTCAGGAAAAGGAAAGAGTCTGAATTATTACATTCATTAATACATCCACACACAGTAAAACGTACTTTGTTTTTACTCACCCTCACTGCAAAAAAAAAAAGCAAACCGAGCAAAACTGTGCTCTGCTACCCACCTCCTGTCCTCTACTGGTCATCAGTGAGCGAAAAAACTAAACAAAGGGGCTGTTTCTACAATGACCTTGGCTGTGACATCATGTGCCGGTGGAAAGAAATGAAGCCATTAGACTGAGGCAGCGCTAGGCTATAAATCAAGCTATTTCCAATAAGCTGCATTAATGGTCATCCATCATGGAGGTGCATGAGGCAGGGCGAGGCGGGGTCCAACTCGGCAATGAGGGGTAGCCGAGCAGCCCGGGCAGCCCAGAGACATAAACAATAATAATCCCCATCTGATGGCCCTACAGGAAATTTAGGAACACGCTTCTGCCTTTTGTTTGTCAACGGTCATATTTGGTGTGGGGGGTGGGGTGGAGGAAATGGATTCTTATTATCAGCAAACACAAACACACATAAAGGTGCATTGTAAAACTGAAGACAGATGATAGTAGAGGGGTCAGGACAATGAAGGACACAACAGAATGAAGGTAGGGGTGGGGCTAAGGGATCTAGAATATGGTCGTGCATAATAAGGCATTAATATGTACTTTATAAGTACTAAAGCACCAATATATTAGTTATATGCATGCTAATAAGCAGCTAGTAAATAGTGAATAGTGTTCCCTAATCTAAAGTGTTGCCAAGAACTTAAGTTCATATTGAATTCTCTGATTTCTTGGTCTTTGGAATCTTTGCAAATGTAAGTACAGTTTGAAAGATTGTTGAGATCTGCTCTGAAACTCTACAGGAGACACAGCTAAGATTACTGGAGTCCTTTATTCTTTTCAAAGAAAAAAAATCTGAAAAGCAGGAAACGTAAGCAAGTGTCTCAATTCACTCTACCTCTAAGATATTCAAAAGGTCTCATTTGATTTTTCTTCTAATGAAATAACTTCTTTCCCTTAGAGCGAATTTGTTGGGAAATGAGTTTGAGATCGCTGGCTTTTGATAGTTTTTAGTATTTTGGAAAGAGCACAATTTGAGATGTTGATATTACTGTTTTTTTTTTTCTGAAGAGAACAATTTGAGAAGCAAGGGACTTTTTTTCCCCCATTTGTTTTCCACTTAATCTTATTGCTGTCTATAGGAGAGAAAAAAAATTGAGATATTAATATAATCTTATTGGTGATCAATATGAGTTTGTTGTGTATGGAAGTTGTGCTAAAATCTTATTACAAGTCTGAAGATTACTTAAGAAGAAGAACTCTGTGAAGTCTGGGATTGCTATAAGAAAATGGCCAATGATGATAAGCTAGTTTTTGACAAGATCACTGGACATTGTTAAGGACCTTGACTGCTGTATAATACTGCTCTGTTTTCTGGTCTGGAGAGCTCTGTGTAAGCTCTCTCTGGTGCTCTAGGGAAAGATGTCTCCAGGGTTGCCAAAACCCCAGGCCTCAAAACCAAACAGCACAGTTGGGATGTATTCCACAATGTCCCGGCAGACATGTCAACAGGAGTGAAGAAGGCCCACCACACTGACCTTCTGCTGACAGCAATATTGCAATTCATTACATTTACAAGCTGAAATTACGGTCGGAGCGTTTCACTCACCCTTTTTGTTCTCCATTCTGTTTCCTA
The DNA here is from genome assembly GCF_023724105.1 of Carassius gibelio. Lineage (NCBI taxonomy): Eukaryota > Metazoa > Chordata > Actinopteri > Cypriniformes > Cyprinidae > Carassius > Carassius gibelio. Next base: position 22,547,526 of record NC_068383.1, read on the forward strand.
CTGTCTCTTCGTTTCTGAAACCTGGGTATATACCGACCAATGTGGCAGACCAGCATCAGCTAGACTTCAGTCTCACTCTAAATTTTTTTTCCTTTTTTTTCTTTTTTTTTATAAATGAAACCTGAAATATTCTTGTACTTTAACATTGTATTGCACTCTTATAGCTCAGGATACTCAGCTATGATTCCATTTAAAGTCAACATGACGTTTTACCTTGTTTTGTTTTACCTTGTAATATTCAATTACAATGTTATAACATGACCTCTGTCTTTCAGTGAAATGATGGATGTCTGGTAAAGTTTGCTGGATTTCTCCGGTCATTTAGTTCTCTAAAACCCTGCCCCTTTCTTGGAAGTTGACGGCAAGTTTGTGTTTAGCTCTGCTTCCATCTACAATCAAAAGGACACAATAAAAGATTCTCCCTACAGTAGGGGTGTATGACATTTATTTTCAGAAATGTTGTTGATAACAATAAGTAGATGATATTTTGCTGAGAATATTATTGTGTTGATATTTTGACGTTTAGGACTGCTGTGGACAGCTAACTCCCAAAGATTTGGATATTTTTCATATTGTTTGCATTGATTAATTTACAGGAGTAACAGAAATTAACTTTTCCAATAATATATATATATATATATATATATATATATATATATATATATATATTTTTTTTTTTTAAATATATATATATATATTTTTTTTTTTTTATTATTATTATTTTTTTACTTTTATGGGCATTTTTACCTTTATGAGGTCATTTTTTCTAACCTAATTAAACACATGCATAATATTTTGTGTCAAATTATTTTAATCGGTCAATTCAAAGTAAGACAATATATGGCAGGTAGGAATCCAATTAAACTGGTTTCATCAGAATTTGTTTGCAATGCAGAATCTGCATCTGAAGTGGCATTTGGATACATTCAAACAGACTGTTTAATGCAGGACATGAATGCAGCTAAAGGTTTTAATGTTTTAAAAACAAAATGTTCAATAGGGATATACTAAGTGTAAGTATACTTTAAATATAAAACTAAAATTGCTATTAGGTGGCAGCAAATCACTGCATGAGTGAGTCATTGAGTTATTCATTCGGTTGATTCTTTCAAACAGCTAATTGATTCAGTAAGGAAACACTGTCGTGTGTTGTTGGAGACGCAAAACAATTCTGCTGTGGCTTTGTTTGGAATGCGTCTAAAACGTAAGTCAATTAATACTAACGTCATGATTATTGGACTGTTTTATAAAACCAATAAAACATCTGCGATCGTACTGATATTAGGAGAAAAAACTGTAGGCCTAATCAGATTATATAAATATAAAAGTCATCCCTTATCTTGAATTCTGTGGGAATTCTAAATGTATTTTAATAGACTAAATCATGCAGTGAAAGTGTGAACTCTAAATGTGCTGGTGGTTGGCGAAATTTCAAAGTGTATGCGTGCTCTCTTTAAGGCGTGCTTTTGTTAGTTTTTTGTGATTTTTCTCGATAATGTCAAATTGCATATATTTTATACAACCTTTACGATATTATCATATATTATATATATCACACACTTGTATCCTACAGTGTTTTCTGTAGATTGCTACTTTTGAACTGTTTCTGTTTGTTTCATCGCCATTTTTAAGGATGTTTCTTCTGATATTTCTTACACAAATGCAATTCTAATTTACACACAAACAATTGTTGCCATACAGTAAGAATGTTGAGCTTTGAAGTGGAAAGCATAGATAATTTGTCCCTGGAGGAATTTTATGCTAAAAATATTTGAGTTAGACAACTGTGAGATTATCAGTGGCTTTTTTTCTCAAAAAAAAATTAAATAAAAAATAAAAAAATAAAAAAACAAGTACATAGTCTAACTACCTAACTAGCTACATAAATAAGGAAAAACAAAATAAAGTCTTTATGACATTTTTCTGTTTAGACGATTTCATGTTTTTTAACAGGAAAATCAAGAGGCATTTTTGCACAAAATTGCTACAAAATAAAGACAAAAACTGATTATTTTTCTGTGTATTTTATTTTTGAGGTACCAGCTATAATTACGGGACATTTAGTTTTGCTGCACAAACTTGAGTAAAGCACTTGACTAAAGTAGTACTTGATTGAGGTGTGTTTTTTCAATGTTCTACAGTCTACATTAGCTACACAAAATTACCAGTCAACGTTCAAATAACAGTTTGCTTCCACCATGATTTGAGTTCCCCATTGGTAAGTGTGATGGCGTTCACATAAACTCGTCCATATCAGCATAGGTTTCGGCCCTTACTCAATCTTCAGTCAGCAGAGGCTCTTTATGGACTCTTTGCGCTCATAATGGGGTTATGCCTCTCAAACTGCCACATGCCCCCGCTTAAACCAACAACATCTGCTGCAGGCTACCCCTCGCACTCGGCCGAGTGCTCTCTATACATCGCGGCAGGAGAGCGTGCACGTTTTTCGACGTGTGTCACGAGGAGAACATTAGCGCAGCAGCCTCTGTTGTATTCACAGTGGCTAATCCACACTCCGTTGTGCTCTAATCCCTCACTATTGAGCTTTCTCTTCCAACTTCCTCTGGTCCTGGCTGCCAAGCCACCGGTCACTTGTCTCCTGTTATTCACTTTCCCTCTGGGGAGCTCCACTCCCTCTCTGAGCTGTTATACGGCCCATATGCTGTTGTTGTTGTTGTTGTTGTTTAATCCTAGGGCAATTTGACATGCATATCCATGACAGTGTCTCGGCCAGCGTCCAGGTCTTGTGGCAGAGGTGTGGGTGATTTCCTTTAGCCAAGGGGGAGCTGGGAGGAGAAGCCAGCCCTGACAGCCCTTCACACAGCCTGCACAGAGCGGGCAGCCACCCAGACGCACACCCACCCATACACACACACACACACACACACACTAACAGACCATCTGAACACAGGCAGCCAGGCATATTAGATTGGGTTACACTTGACATACGCAACTGGGAGCCAGGGAGTTTGCAAATATGGCATGCCGTAGGAAGTGTTGCAAGATGCCTGTGTCAGTGCTTACACAAACAAACAATGCCTGCAGAGAGAGAGAGAGAGAGAGAGAGAGAGAGAGAGAGAGAGAGAACAGCTTGCATACTCTTTCCCTGTCTTTATTAATAAATAAAGGCACTCTTCAGTGTCATTTAACACGGTTCTCAGCAGAGACCTAGGACTTTGTTTTTAAAGAACAAAACTTGTCAGTTTCATCTGCACAATTGTACATTTAAAGTACCGTTCGGAAGTTTGGAATCATTATGGTTTTTAATGGTTTTGAAAGATGTCTCTAATGTTCACCAAGGCTGCATTTATTAAAAAAAAATAAAAAAAAAATAATAAAAAATAATAATAATATATATATATATATATATATATATATATATATATATATATATATATATATATATATATATATATATATATATATAATATTCTTGACATGGTGAAGCTGAATTTTCAGCAAACATTACTCTAGTCTTCAGTGTCACATGATCATTCTGAAATAATATATGCTGATTTGTGGTGTAAACAGTTGTTGGTGCTTAATATTTTTGTGGAAACTATGATACGTTACTATTAAGAAGTTAAGGGTAGATATAAGGGTAGATATAATTTACAAACAAACAAATAAATAAATAAATACCTTTTTTTCAGCAAGGACATTACTTTCTGTTTATGAAAGAATATCAGGGAAAAACGTAGACAGCTAAAAGTCCAATTGAAAGATGTTTCTAAAGTGCAATAAAATGCTTTAAAAATAGAATACACATTTTATCAGTACACATCAAGACACTTTCTCCAAAAGTAAAAGCCAAAATGAATATTCTTCAAACTGGAAATGTTATCATGTTTCTAACTAGTCCACAAATCCATATAAATGGGTCAAACCGGTGGAAAATGAGAAATTACTAAACTTCACCACTGCCAGTCTAAATCAAAACGTTGATACTGTAACCTTCATGACATCTGATGTGCTTACAGGGGATTTCATGAATAATGGCCAGAAAACAAGGTGACCATTAATAATAAAATTAGCCAAACTTCTTGTCAATTATCACATGAAAAGATTACAGGAAATGTAGTGTATAAATGTATTGTTGTAGTTATTAATTATTCTATTATTTGTTTTTGAATAGAATCAATTAATTAATTGATAGAAAATTGAACACAATCACTTGTTTAGTCTTTGATTACTTGGTTTTAACAAATAGTTGGGTTAATTCAAAAAACAATTGTGAAACAAAGTAATGGCCAACAGTCCAATTAATTTCTCACTGGATTAAACAGCCAACCAACCAAACAAAAATATTATAGTATCAGTTGCTTATTGAAAAGTATGTCAGATATTCTTATATAGATATTATAGATATTACAGAACTGGCATATTAAGTCATTACTAAAAAAGACCTAGAAACGGGGTATTGTATCATTTCTTTATTTCTTTATTTTTTTCACCAGTCCACCACATGCCACTGGTAAGCATGTGTTCCCTGAGAATCCAACCCATGATTCTTGCATTGCAAGCACAATGCATTACCAGTTTTTATAGTAGATTCCTAAAAGCTACATAATTGCTTCAGTCATCTCCATTTGATCTTCAGACCAGAAGCAAATCCACTCTTCATCTGCTTGCGAAAGGCATTTGATGTTTAAGTCCACCAAGTGATGCTCATTTCCATCATTTAATGTGTTAGATTACATAATTACACTTCCGACATAGAAGTACAGCTGTGGTAATTTCAGCTTAATTACATTAGCTAACACATTTCTTAAATTTAAATAATTTTCCTAAATAACATATCTTTTCTCTAGAGATACAGATGGCAATGATTCAATTACAGAGTGAAGAGAGGGAACAAGTGGAAGAAACGCTTTAGTAATGTGGAGCACTGCTTCCCCCTTCAGAGCTTTTAGAATAAACCTCTTTGCCCCAGATTTCACTTTTATTTTTATTCCCGTTTTCCCCTTTTCATCATCAAACATTTACGTTTCGCCTCACGGGATGGTACTGAGACTGACGTTTTATCGCTCAAATTTCCAACCTTCTGTCTCGAAAACAGCCACCCTTGGCCAGTCTTTACAAGAGCTTATAACTACAGCGAGAATGCCCTTGCAAATGTCCCTTTATTGGTTAGAGCAAGTTCACATAAAAACGCTGTTTGCCAAGCTGAAAGCGAGTCTATCACCGCAATGGCACAGAGCTACTCTGTGTGTGACTCAAGATGGCCGCCGTAAATCAATAAACTAGATGTAATCTGCGGTGTCCAGAAAGCTGGGGGAAAATCTGGAGTATGATGCTGCTGGTCCTCTATTGTCATTCAGGCACTAGCTGCATCAGAAAGAGGGGCTTGTGTGCACCCGATAAGGCCGAGCCCAGAGTGAGTCATAAATCAAGTCGACGAGCCGTTATTGCGCTGATTTCACATGAGAGTCCTTGCTAGTCAACACCACACAGGAGCAGAGAGACAGCAAGAGACGCAGAGAAATGATAGATCGGCAATTTGCTTTCTTATCTCATCGGGCAAGAAGTTTTTCTCTACAAAAGCCTGACCTTCAGTGAATAAACAGCCACGTATGGAAAGCGCACATGGGGCAGCATGCAAATTTAGGGAGCCTTTTACACGAATGCTCCTCCACTGTTGTTTACTAGGTCAAACAGGACGAAAACGGCAATGATCGAGGCACATATAGAAGTGAAAAAAGTGAAAGTGAAATATAACTAAATATAACTTAGAATATATATTATAACAAGAGTATAATATAACAAGAGATGTATTGTATAATAAAATCAAGCATATGTGGAAGCAGAATAATCTTAATTAAAACTACTACAAGTGATTTTATTTAAAATACCGTGTATAAAATGGCCCTACTGTATCTGACAGGCATCTTGAGAAATCATCACTACTCTTTATGGGAAGTTCCTTAAGAGCAGGAAATAAAATGTATCTGTCTGGTAATATGGCTGTGTCCAAAATCGCTTAGCCTACTCTCTATAGTTTTTTACACTGCTCTTGACCACAGGTTATGGTTCTAAATCCTGCTTTTAAAGGGTGAGTTTAGCCAAAAAAAAAAATTATTAAACCATCAATTACTCTCCCTGAAGTCATCCTATGTGTATATGACTTTCTTCTTTCAGAAGAATTCAGTTGGAGTTATTTAAAAAAATGTATTTGATCTTTCAAGCTGCTGGATTCAACTTAGCGGGTGTTGCACTCCATCGGTCCATGAGAAGTTTAATAAAAAGCTCGTCCATTAAAAAAAAGTGTCTCACATGGCTCCGGGGGTGAACAAAGGCCTCCTATAAGGGAATCAATGCATTTATGTAAGAATAATATCAATATTTAAAATGTAATAATAACTTTAATCTAGCTTGCGCTCACAATTGTAAAAGCGGTTGGCAACAGTGCTATGAATATACTGCATGAATAGTTAGAACCATCAGTGTGAAACCTGAAGCAAGATAACCTAGCATTCATTTACCTTTATTTCAAGTCTGAAAAACACTTCTAAGTACATACTTCTTTTGTAGAAGAAATTACAGACTACTCTGTCAGCTGTCTTGCTTCAGTGGCATTCACAAATCCTCTCCTGTGGCCTTATGGTAAAGTATCCATCAGACACATGTCAGAATCTCGCAAGAAGTAGTAGGCTATCAACTTACATTTTGCCTACAGTTTTATAAATACTATAAATTTGGACATACTCCTTTCCCATAATTTTTTTCCACCTTTGGAAGCAAAAATAAGCATTAGGTGTATAATATATGCTTAATTATTTCGCCTTCACAGAGAATGATGGGAAGTGTAGTCTTGCTTACCTCATAAATAAATAAATAAGTTTTATCGGCATTCTTCATCAACAGTACAAAAAAGCATGCCAAATTAATATTTTTGTTATTATCCCCCAACTCACAAAGTAAAAAAAGTCAAGTCAATATCCAGTTTCTCCACCACTAATTTTTACATTGTTGTGCTGTTCATGTTTGACTTTATAATTCAGAAATGACTTGAAGGCAGCATGTGAGCCTATAAAAAGCATTAAAAAGAGATTGATGACGGCTCAGAAAACTAGCCGATCAGAAATACTCTCTGCCTGTCAGCTATTTTGTGTTCATATCGCTGATTTAAGGCTTACTGGTGTGTCTTTAGAAAGGCAGGGTTTTAAAGAGAGGGCGTGAGGTTGAAATTAGCACAATGGAGGAAGTTAGCAAAACGTCTGAAATCACTAACAGTTTTTAAAGGGCAAAAACTCTTTGGGAGATTAAAGAAAAGGCTGTACTGCAAATTCTAGCATGATTGAAATGACCTCACCACCAGCTTTCTCATCTCCTTGTTCATATGCTAAAAATTGCCGAAAACAGCACGTAATGAGCGTTTACATGTGTAATCCTCTTTCGGTGTGTACGCTCTTGTCTGTTTCTCTCGACGCCCACACTCCCGGAGGGATTAGCTCTGTGGGTTATAGCGGAATGCTAATTTCAACCATCCAAAATGTATCTGTCTCTGTGTCATACTGTATCAAGCTGCATTTAATATGCATTCAAATAAGACACATTCATGGACATGCCAAGGCCTCCCTTCACATGTGGGTTGAATGAGGCTAAAGCACATTGTTGGAGTTCAAAAGAAAGACCGTAGTAGATGCACAAAGATGGACATTTATGATAATACTATGCTTTACTCATGAACCAATGCAAATACTGTGGCACATGAACTTTCATTCAGTGGTATGATTTATTACAAGACTTTCTGGAATACTCGGTTCTGATTGGTTGATGCCGGTATTCAGTCAAATGGTTTTGTATAATGAACACTAAATTGATCATTCCAGGAAACCAGTATTCTACAGAGCTGCACTAATGTCGCTTGCATCTAATATAATAATAATAATAATAATAATAATAATAATAATAATAATAATAATAATAAATCTTACTTTTTACAATGGGAGAAAATCAATGCAAAAGTATGATACTATTATGTGTAATTAAAATGTGTCCAATAGCATGGAGTAGAATAGTTTAGCATAGTACCGTGAGTGTCCTGCACATTCCAGCTCAATCTAAGCATGCATTTTCCCTCAGCCAAACCAAACGTAGTCTGTAATGATGCAATTGCCTGGATGCAGGGCTTGAACCAATCTAAAGGCCCTTTGGCTTAAGGATAGTTGGGGATCTCTTTAAAGGCACTCTTACCCCAGACTGAGGCTGGAGATGTGAGAGTTCGAATACTCCAACCTCTTCCCATGAGGCACAATACAGATTGGAACCTTCTGGCATGCTGATGAACACACATATTACTTACAACACAAAAGCAGTCCAGACATCTGACATAGATTACAATCTAACAGTCAGTGGCAATAAATGCTTTCCAACATTCCCCATATGAAGAACGTTGCTGGGTAAACCAGGAAAAGTTAGAGAATGCTAACTTTAAAAGTTATTTCTATGCCATAATGTGTCCAAACTGACATTTGCATTGCTTACGTGCAGGTTATGAAATTTTAATAAGAGTCAATTACAAACATTAAAGAAGACTGTGGAAATATAGCAGGGTCACTGGCAACACAATAGTCCAAAGTCTGTATGCTGTTACATTGCATCAGCATGGGAAGTTCAACAAATGTGTTAATAGCTGGAATCCTTTCAAGCAATGCCAAGTATTTCGCAGTTGAAAGCCTTATACCATCTATTATATTAAAACCGTCCTCCTAATACGCTTATTACATCACGTCTACAGCAACTTTCATCAAAGGTTTGGCTCTCTATGTGACAGACCTGCTCCTACGGCTTAGTTGGTTTCATGTTAAGGTGTTTGCTAAGTAGATATGAACAAAAGAATCTGAAGATAGTCGATCTTTGAAGTTTTGTGACATTCTAGTGTGGTTCCCCTTGGCTTAATTTCAACGCATGCCTCACTTGGATTAGAAATACTCACACCGTTGATTTTTTTAATTTTTTTTTCTTATTTTTTTTATATACTGCACTATAATTGGAACCCAATGATTTCTCTGTAAAAATATATTTTCCTTAATAATTTTCTAAAACATCCCTGAAAAATGATATTCTTACCTAATTTCTATAAGCTTTGATAAAGTCTTCTTTTCCAGGGGAAAAATTAATAAATGAATTAATAAATGAATGAATAAATAAATAAACAAATAAATGGTTGACATACTCCACTCCACAAATTTTTGTCCAATCAAATGCTGTCTGGAACAAGAAGGTCCCTCCCTTTAATTTTTTTAGACTTTTTTTCTCTAAATAAATATTTTTAAATATATAAAATTGACATATTTTCATATTTTAAGCATAAATCTTCAAACAAAACAGTGAGGTTTATGCTTACAAGAAGAACAAAAATTATGTGTGATAAGAAAAATTATTGTAATTTAAAATACTTTATAAAAAGTCCTAATAACTAATACTATTCTGTTTGTCCAGTTATATTTCTTGTGATTATTTATTTACAGTAGTTTTTAGAATAATTTATGTTCCTTGTCAGTAACTCGAGCTGTGTCTAAATGCTATGGGAACGCCTTCAGCCTGAACATTCTCTGAATCACATGTGCAGTCAAGTCCAATGAAAGGACGAGACGTCACAAGCAGGTGACGTAGAGACCAGGAAACTATAAAAGCATGTGCGGTGAAACAGGCAGCAGCTTTCTGTCATTCAGCAAGTCCTCTATGTTGTGTCATACTGTTTTCACTCCTATTTATTGTTGTTTTTCAATTGAAATAAGCTCCAGTATGTATAAGGCTTCATCTAAAACAAAGCATTTGGGCGAGAGCAGGCAGGATTATAGGCCGTGTGTTCTTCCCTGCCCACAATATATTTTGGGTGGGGATACACAAAGTCTGTGCTTTGTCTGCTTGGCAGCGGAGCCGACCTGCTTGAAGAGCTAGATGAGGCCAAGAAAGTAAAGTCTAAGGATATCACAAGCTCAGACAAACTGCTGATCTGTCTCCGCCCAATCAAAGAGACTGCCTGTGCCATTGGGCAGTCTATGTCAGCACTCTTAGTGGTGGAGAGGCACCTGTTGTTGACCCTGTCCTAAAAGAAATAGAAGGACAGGGTCTTCCTCTTGGATGCCCCGCTTGTCCCTTCTGGCCTGTTTTGTGATGCTGTTGATTCCATCATCGACATATACCTAAATGCTCGTTAACAAGTGGCGGCATTTCAGCAGGTTCCTTCCTCCCCACTCTATGGTCTGCTGGGTGGGAGCAGCCCCCTCCGTGTACCAGTTCCTCATACTGGGAGGTAAAGCTGTGCAATTAATCGCATTTGATTGTCATGCACATCTCATCCTCATCCGCTCATCCTCATGAGTTGAGCACTGCTCTCAGTTACCGACCGGGAACGTAACGGTGCTAAGAGGCTCGCTACCTCTATTAAGGTCTCAAGAGCAGCTAGTTCGGCCATTCCCTTCCGGTTTGCTGCTACAGGGCACCGAGCTAGCTGCTCTGATAACAACAGAGGTCAGTCTTTAAAGAATGATTCCCTAAGTAGACTATTTGGCAGTGTGTAAACTACTGTAAAATGTGTCTCGGTGGGTCAGTGGGTACAGAATTCAGTTTGGTTCTACTCCACTTCATTTCAACAGGGTCATTCCATTCTGGTCGGTGCTGAGGAGGCTCTGGTAATGGAACATTAAGTGAATACTCTTTTGATCATGAAAGAGAGTCCGGGTTCTTCTCTGGTACTTCATTGTTCCGAGGAAGGATGGGGGTTTGCATCCCATTTTAGATCTGCGTCATGTCACTCAGTCATGTCTTAAGGGGACTATAGCAATCCAGCAGTTTGTCAGTCCTTCTCCACAGGGTAACTCTGTGAAAATATACTTTCAGTGCTTGCACCGGACACATACAATTAAGCTTCTGCTGGTCTGGCTCCCTGAAGGGAGGAGGACAGAAAGCATGAAGTACAAGGGGGTTTCTGTGGTCACTCATGATCACTCCCCAACTAGTGAGGGATGCGTCCGTCGCTAGTGTTATGAGGCGACAAGGAGTTCCCAGCACCAGACCCTAAGACAAGAACCAAGGCTTCCTCTATATGTCTAAGGTACGTAGGCATCACCACTTGGCCTTGAGAATTCGGAGCGGGTTTCCACTTGGGGAGAACCCCTTGCTCTTGAGCTACGACTGTAGGGGTCTTATGTACAGCATGCCAAAAGGCATCACATTATCAGTAATTATCTGTAATGGAGAAAGCACACTTTTCTTGGCATTCACCCCAGCTCTTTCAAGTGAGCGAGAAAGACATCATGATGCCTAACCACCACCTGCTCCAATTGAGCTAAAATCAACCAATTGTCGATATGAAAGGAGCATCACCCACACAATTTGTGAGTGTGGGAAGAGAGTGCAAGGCCAAAAGGAAGAACCCAGTATTGGTATGCTTTGCTCCCAAAAGCAAAACCTCAGGAACTTGCTGTGATGAGGAAGGATGGAGATGTGAAAGTATGTATCTTTTAGATAAATCGTGACATACTAGTCCTCGGACCTGATCTGAGACACAACCTGCTTGATAATGAGCATCCTAATCTTCAGAGAGGTATTCCTGCTACTAATCAGAGCCTTAGCCAGTAAATATTGGATGCCATTTGCATTTCTTATGAGTCCTCTGATCTCTGCCTCTAGAGGACAAGGCTCAGTGTACTAGAAGTGTGAAGGCCTCCAAGGCCTTTCTGGCAAGTGTGTCTATGCAGGACATCTGCAATTCTGCGGGTCGGTCCACGCCCCCTAACTTTCGTCGGGTTATATGGTCTAGAAATGTGAGCCACTCATGGCTCTTCTGTTCTCTTGCCTAGTCATGCTCTTCCACTCTATGCAGAGATTTGTATGGCGGCATGGGCATACTCATTCCCATAATTCCAGAAAGGGAATGTTTCCTGGTTATGCATGTAACCACTGTTCCCTGAGGGAACGAAATGCTGTATTTTGGTGCCGAACGCTTGCTTCATACTTCATTCCTCCAGCTGACGCCAGTTTTACTGCATGTGCTTTTATAGCTTCCTGATCTCTACGTCACCCGCCTGTGATGTATCACCCCTCCATTGGACTGATTGCACACGTGATTCAGAGTGTAGTCATACTGAAGGCATTCCCGTAGCATTTCGACGCAGTGTCTCATGCGTAACTTGGAAACCTTATTTGTCCTTTTGTTTTATTTTACCTGAAAAGTCTTGGAAAGTTTGTCCACTGTTGCATTGATATTCCTGAACTGCAACAGACAACAGCTCAGGAACAAGATGAATCCTTGTCTAAAAGGAAGCATAGGTTTTTTTTTCAGCAATATTTTTTTTCTCAATCTCCTCCTTGGAAATGGAGGATTAGTTGAAACACAAGGACAATTACAATCGGGCCTAGTGTAAAGACCATGGGGACTAAGAAAATAAACCAATCGCAGTCCTCCAAAATCAATCTGGTTTACATTTAAAAAAGCCCTCTGAACTCATGCCAGCTCTTTCCATCCAAATAATTTATCCTTGCACAGCCTCATGTTTTCACCTTTAAAACATCGACAATCAAGGAAAGCCTTCTTGTCCCCCTTTGCTTCGTCTTTTGTTGGCCACAGCAAGGTCGACTGAACATCACACCTTACAAGTAACATTAGAAATATCTAATTGCGCAGAGGAATGCAGGTCAGCCTTTTGAAGTTGCTTGTTTTTTTAGCACTTTAGTCTATGGGAAAGACTGCGTGGGCCAGCTTTTCTTTCAGTGTCTTGATCCGCCTTTTTTCACCATCAACCCTTTTACAGCTTTTCTCATTACGGCATTTGAAAAATGGTGTCTGAGGAGCAGTGATGCATGAATGAATTATTTAGATGGAGTAGTGGATAGGCCTGACAGTGTGTGCAGCGTTTTTTAGTGCGGTGCAAGCGAGTCCTCCGAGGCACATCAGAGGGGCCGAAAGCTATAATGTAAACCCACATTTATACCGCCAAGGGAGGAGCGGGACTACAGCTGTAAGCTTTATTTAGTAAAACAGACAGTATGTAAAGACGAGCCAAGTCCACTGGATTTTAAAGGGTTGACGTGCTGCATTCACTGTTTATTATGGACAAAGGGACTGAGATCAGAAGCACAGGATTGTGTAAAGAAAATACGTCTATTGCAGTTCCTTTGTTTAAATGTTTGAAATTGGTAGCCATGGAGAACATTTGAACGATTAGCAGTCTGTTGTCTGAGACAATATCATTGAATCATTCATCAAGGCATGCTTAGCTTGACGTTAGTGAGCACGTCCACTGTACTCAACCCACACACTCTCCACTCTCCTGAGGCTAAAACGCAACAGTCGTTAGAAGGGAATGACAAAAGCTAACCACGTAATTGCTACATTTTTATGAGGTTTTATAGCTTCTAAAGGGAGCATTCAACCAAAAAAATAAATATAATTTTGATAAATGACTAAACAATGACAAATCATAAAAGTTGTTGTTCCCCATCTTCCATCTTTTTCATAACAGTGTCAGATTTAAAATGGTGCACTGTAGCATCATGCTAACATGAAACACTCTTAGTCTACACAAGCCACGTGACCAATCGAATCTTGACAAATAACAGTTGTTGAATAAATGAAAAAGTGTCTTGAAGATCATTCAATAATAATGCTTTTGTGTTTCATGTAAAAAAAAAAAAAATGGAATGACATGATGATGAGTAAATAATATATATATATATTTTTTTTTTTTACTTTTTTGGGTAAACTATTCCTTTAATTATTTTTCAGTTTATCACAGCCAGTACAGCCGTACAATAAAACTACATGTGCAGCTTTGTCACTTCATCTGTTTAATGATCTGTGGTTATCTGCAACCCTTTTAAATGTTCACTTTGAAAATAACATTAGCCTAGTAAAGGTGGAATTACGCTAATGTAATTAAAAAATGGTCTGCCAAGCATATGGTATTTACTTTTATAATCTATATATTCTTTTCTTGCTCTCACTCCTACAGTGCCAGACTATATGGGAAACCATCTGATTAGATTTATTTCGCTGTGGAATCAAGTCAAAGGGTGTTTCTTGTGATCTGCATTAAACAACAAAACTTCTCCCCTCAATCTGTTGTCTTCTCATATTTCTTGATTCCGCTGTTCAGATAGATGAGGGTTGGCACAACACGGCTCAAGGTCTATTTATAACTGACGAGGTAACAGTCAGTGTTGTGGCATCTGTGTGCCAGGACCCAAGAGCTCCCAGCCCTTTTGACAGTCTCTCTGGCCCAGGTGGTGGGCAGGGCCCTACCCTAGGCCAAAGACACCTTGGTAGTAGGCAGCTGAACCCGTGCCAGGCATCCAAAAGACAAGCAGCAGTGAACAGAACAGCTACTAGATTGTTGTTCATATGGAATTATTATTTTTTGCAAACATTGCTTGAGTACTTACTATGATTGTTAAACATTTGCTGATATTTTCTTAATGTGACAAATAAGCTTGAAAACAATTATGATTTTTTGTAGTTCTGTTTGGTGCTGCTACTTGCACAAAAATAACACACCTCACCTTACAATTTACTTGACCCGTCTTTTCCCAAGAATTATATCTTGGAATGATGTCATTCTGCAAGCACTCCATCAGAACATGCATCACACATCACTCGTCAGTCTTCCTTGTTTGCTGATCGTATCACTGGGATAAATTACAAGGTCTGTTGCAACCTGTAAGTGTGGCTAAAATCCAGATCAAAATGTAGTCATAGGGAAAGGTAATGTTTGTATTTCCAAATATGCACTCGACAGCAACTGTTTTAATTCATTGTTGAATTAATTTCAAGAATAAATGTCTATTTTTTATTTTTCATCAACATCTGGTATGTCTGGTATCTTGATGCATGTGTGTGAACAGCGAACCACATCACAGTGATTTGGGCCTCTTTCAGATGTGATTCTAAATCAAGTATGAATCAGATATCTACTCATTTGATATTTCTTTTTAATACATATTAATGTCTAAAATCTTATCCTGGTGCTAAAGTAATGCATAGTAATTTTTTTTTTTTTTTTTTTAGTTTTACATTTTTAAAAGATTATGGGTGCTTGCAATAAATCACACCTAATTACTGTACCTTATATTCCACATTGTCTTACATATCCACCAATGTATCCATGATCCACTGTCTTAAGTGTAGACCATTTGCAACCACGCAAAAGTCTGATGGGTATTAATGAAAATACAGTCAATTGGAACGGTGGGACAAAAAATTATATAGATTAAGTGTCAAAACTTAAGATTCTGTGCATAAGGTCTTCCGCTGTAAATTAAGCTAGTATCCCCTTTGCTCATTCTTACAGATAATGTGAATTTACACCAGCACTGAAGCAGCATGTTGTGCCGTTAAATTTCAAGACTGCCCAGACAACTGTGAAATGCTTATGGCTCTCTTGTTTCATTAATTTCTCTTTTGTTTTAATTGATCTTTATTTCCCCTGATTATGAGCATAATTAAACACCAGAAACTAATTCCTGGTCCACACCATCTGCCTGGACAGCCAGGCTTCCAGAAGGGCATATGGTTGCTGAGATACTGGCCATGAACCATCACCATCTCCATCACCAGCTTCCCAAAGCATTCACTTGACATGCACTTAATCCACTAGGTCATTTTTAGGACGCTATTAAATAATGGTGAATATACTCTAAAAATACATTACAGTAAGTCCAATTATCAATATTCATTGAACTAGTAATTTGCAATTAAATATATCAATTTAGATGCCTTGAACAGGCGCCAAAAGGAAGAATGTAACAAGCCCTATATAGTGGCATGCTGTAGCATGTTCACATATTTGTTGTAATGACTTTGAGACCTATAAGAGCAATTGGAAAATGTGAACACAGTAGGTCTAATTATAGACATCCTTTGGGACTTCAGACTTTCTTAATGTTGTCATTAAAGTGTCAAATCAAGCTCTCTAATGCCAAGCTATGCCATCACCAAATTATCTGCTTTTGTGTTTCTGCTAAGTGGTGGCTTATTTGATTAGCTAGGATCTGTTTAATGAGCCAGCGATATGAAGTTAAGCCTATTCAAAGCTAAAAGAAGAAATCACCCATTAGAAAGGAGAAACAGTGCTATCAACTTTTGACCTCCTCAAATTAAATAAGTTGAGCTAGTCATTCGAGTAGCTTGGACGTGGACTAGCTAAGTCACCACTTACTCAGGCTTACATTACAACCATATGGCCACTGCCAAGAAGCAGTGCTTAGAGCAATTTCACTATCAAAGTGTATTGCTTTTTCTTCTCAAAGTATCATCCACAAAAAGTCTGTAGTCATCTCAAAAAATTCTTAAATAATCTTAAAAGCGAAAGTCAACAATTGATAGTGATTGAAATCTAAAGATTGAGGCCTTTAAAAACTATTTTACATTTGGATTTTCTAGAACTATATGCCAATATTAGATTTATTTTCCAATATATTATAAATCTTGATTTTTATTGTTCTCGCTCAATACTCTGCAAATCGAGGTATGAACTTGATCAATCACCTCTCTGCTGCTGTGAATGTTTTATGATTGGGAAAGGTCAGGGGTTTTATTGACCACATAATCCTTGATGAAAATGGACTTTGTTGACTGAAATAGGAAGATATAGTAAGAGCTAGTAAGAGTTCAACCAACATTCTTTTCTCCGGCATTTGCCAGTTTCACAGCTCATAAATGAGAACCGACATGGACTAATTTCTTCCTGTGGTATCTCAAACACTTCCTTCACCAATCATGCCAAGAGAAAAGTGCATAAAGCTGGCCTGAGACAGACAGAAAGCTGGAAGAGAGGGGGAAGATAAACAAGGAGAAGGTGATGGATGGTGCTTGAGACTGGCGCAAGCTTCTCTAAAACTTCCCCCACCCCCATTCATACCATCTGTATTGGGTAGATACATTCCTTCTTCTTTGAAAGAAGTAGGAGCAATTTCCAGGGATGCTTACTGAGCAGATGGGAGATAAACTCCCCAACATTTCAATGTGGGGCCAATGTAGGCAAGATATGGGCATGATGTATTGGCATACTACATAAGTTTGTTTATAGGTTCTATATTGGCCCTAACCGAATGTGCCCCAGTATGGACCCTAAATGTGTTTATCCAGTGTTCCATGTTGGCCCTGTCTGAAGTACCCCCAGTATGGGCTAATTTGGAACTCATGGACAAACCCATGTAGGACCCATATCTCAAGCTCATAACATGCCTGGGTTTTGCCTTGCATTATTCTTGTAGTGAATCAGAAGCTAAAACAATGCAGACGTTGCTGTCAGCAAAATACTTTCATGTGGGGAGCATTCAAACTTCTTCTTATGCAGCCTGTAACATTAAAACACCTTGCTGTACGATGTGTAACCACACAGTCACACTTCAATTAAGGTCGCTGGAAAAGGAAGACTACTAGCCAACTTAGAGGTTCCCAGTAAACCATTTTAAATGGTTTTCTGACTGCTAGCAGTCTGACATTCTCCAGACCTTTGACTTCCTTCATCACATAATTAGGAAAATTGCTTTTTGCAGACCTACATTAGTAATGGTTCTCTTTTTCCCATCTTCTGACAAGACTAAATTACAATAAGATGTTACCTCTTACCCCACTTACCGTCACTATCTCCGAACCATCAACCAATTCAGGCTGATGCAGTCTTTTCATATAATGGTCTAAATAAGCTCAGCCATTGTCTGCTTCATGGCTGCAGGTCTTTGATCAGGGAACGATCATAGCGGTGAGTTCCAAGATTCGGGCAAGTGCCGACACACTTGGGGAGATGGTGAGGCGGCCCATTTGAAAATAACCCATCCAACTTTCATCTAACAGGCCTGACACCCACTAAAGCTCGCCATTCATCTAACAGTTTCCCCCTCCACAATATTAAATTGGAAACAGATGGAACGGACCCGCTATGCTTGTCCTGTCAGATTGTCATGGCACATTTGGAGTGATTTCACTGTGGTTCTGGACGAGAGGGGGTTATGGGGGGATTGGGTAGGCGGGTTGAAGAGAGAAATGTGGAAGCCACTTCTGCCAAGACATCAGTGTATGATCACACATCTGGCACCAGTCTAGAGAGAGTCCGCATGCCACCTTATGGAGGAAGCAGCCGGCGTTCCACCATCAGTATGGAAGGTTCTTTGTCGTTTCCATTCTCCTAAACTTCAAAACTTCCTGTCAGTTTGAATCTGTTTAGTTTTATAGATGCACCCTTGAGGTTTATGTCATTGCATCAGGGACTGTTGGTGCAAAACGTCCAATACTGAGAATAATAGCTCATTCTGACATGTCTTGATATGATCTCTAGGTATATACTGTGATTTCCGTAGTATCCATCGCACTGTTGGAACTGTCACTGTCAAATCTGCTTTTTTTTTTCAAGCCCAATATAATCAGAGCAGTCCCAGAGCATTGCGTCTCATCTGCCATTATGCAGCATACCTATCCCTGCATGCTCTCCATACATCCATACACTGCTGTCTGATGCGTCACGGCTGCATGCTTTTAGAGGTTCCATCTCAAACAAGGTCAGCAGTGTCAGAGAGAGAGGAGGTCTGGAATGCACAGGCTGATGTGATGTGTGCTTTGCCATGGTTGTGCATTTGACAGGTGGAGTTCTGATGACAGGGTGAGAGAGAGACCAGTACACCTCCAGTGACATTCTGAAGGCATGACCCCTACCCCAGCCTTCCCAAAAGGCTTCACAGTGGTCACAATCGCTGAACCGATTAGATGTTCCCAGCAGTGGTGAGAATAGGTCTAGGAGGATCTAAATGATGACTAACATGATAAATGATTACTAAAATCTCCTAATACACTACTTAAATACTTAAAATACTAAATAATAAAAATCACTAATTCATATAGCCAAAAAGGACAACAGACGTGTTTGCTATATTCCATATCTGATTGCAATTTAAGATGTTAGTCTTTTCTTTGATGATGCTCAACTTTTGAATGGGCCAATGAACATATTGCAATCAGTAGGCCAAGCGCTATTGGTTCAAGAGTGTCACATGATTGATTGCGAAGCATTTAAAAGCAAGAAGCCAGTTGAGATGTCATTAACTAATGTGACAGTTTGCCAGATCAAATCCTCATATGTATTGTGTCACTTCAGAACAATTACAATATAGCTCACTAGCTGCACAGATTACTTTCATGATATTTATGCAATGCTTTGTTATCTTTTTTTGGAGCTTGGTGGTATAAATCACCACCCAGTTTTGTAGAATGGAAAACAGAAGCCCCGGTGTTCTGTTTAACAGCTTTAGTGTTAGAAGAAAGAAAATAACACTTGGAATATCATGAGTAAATAATGACCATTTTCATATTTGGGTGAATTACTCCTTCAACACTTTTTGTCAGCCCAAACCTCTTGGATCGTGTCTTGAAAGCATTTTGGATCTTAATCATAGAAATGTAATAATCAATTAGAAAGAAAAGAAGAAGCACAGCAATGTTCCTCAATGATATAATGTGAGCAATTTTTCTATGAACATGCAGTAAGTGTGATAACATCTCCTCCTTCAACGTTAACAGGTAATGAGTCCCCTGACATTCTAGGGCTTGGTATTGAGTGCTTTCACCACATGGCAGAGGTCTCACACTGTGCCAGAAAACCACGCTGGAAGTTTGATTTTAGTCAGTAATATTATTTCCGCAGGTGCCATTAAGCTGTAATAATTGGCAGAATCATTAACATATCATTAACACATAAGCTAGGACTTATATTTGAACCATTTAATGAGGCTATCATTCAACATTAATAGATTTGTTATCATTAGTAATGACTTTGATGTCATTAGCCATTCCCTTAGGTTGAAGTGGTGCGAGAGTCATTTCGCATAATGTAGGTATCAGACTGTGCCTGTGTGAACTTGAGGTCCTCTGGCTATCCCTGGCCACATAATGAATGGTTTCCTTCCAGAGACCAAGCTTGGGCTGGGAGACAGGGCCGAAATCCAGTGATGGCACACACATCACCGCAGATCCAGGGATCTGACGGCCTGGCCTTGACCTCACAAAACACCTGCCTGTCCCCCAGCGGGGCCAGCAAACCCCAACTCATGCCTGAGTCCTTCATCCACATCCATCAGGCCACTGTTGGAAATTCGGCCATGGGCCAAAGCTGCTGGCAGGCCAGTGCTTCACTCCCCCGGCCCCCAGTACTGCTGCTCTCCACACCAGAGCTTTTAATGGCACTCAAGGGGAACTCGGAATGATATGGAGCTGAAAAGCCGATGGGCCATACAAGGAAGGACCTCAATGGGCAGTGAATGACAGAGCTGATGTCATTTCAGAGGTGTTTTGGTGCAGTTTTTTATTTGACTGTTTCAAGAATAAAATGGGAATGAAATGAAGGAACTAATTTACAGCATGTATTACATTCTGACACCCACATCACTCCCATGTTCAGGCTGAGTGCATCCGAGCCTCTTCAAATCAAGAAAGGCATGAAGCACTGCATAAATGCAGTGGTAAAACTTATGAAGACCAAGCTTGGTTCTGTTTACCCTTGGATAAGGGTTCAATTAACCCCACATAATGTTGCTCTTCTCATTTGAGAGGACGATGACTGATTGAAACAAAGGATCTGTTCTGCTATGGCTGGTATTAGTTTGCGTTTCAGTACTGAAGGCAAAGCAATCCTTTGATTAGGGTCTGAGAAGACCTCTTAGATCATGCAGGAATGCACAGAGACATTTCTGGAAGCGAGGCTCTGTCATTTTTCTTTTTCCTCTGATGTGAAAAACAGGTAGGTGTTTTTTTTTTTTTTTTTTTTTTCTTGCCTCCTCTTCTCTGACGGCATGGTGATAGATTATATCTCAGTGCTTAGAAACACATTGTTTTCTTTAGCACAGCAGGGTATTCTATTTGCTGGGTCTCCCCGTGAAATATTATGCATATCTATCATTGGCTAGATGCCACGGCTATGCAATTCCAAAAGGGAGCATTTGTTGGAGATCATAGCTTTCCCTGACTCTCAGCAGTGCACAAATGAATACAAGGTGAAACCTGGGCAGCTGATGTTAAATGGCGTTAGCAGAGAGATGAGAGATTGGAAAGTTTGTGCTAGTGGGGATGCTGAAGGAACAGAGGACCTCAGACTGTTTGCCATGTTGCTGAAGAGGCCACACATACTTCAGCACAAGAGATTCATGTTCACTGACAAAAACAGTTACAGGTCACAACATCCAAGCTGGCGCTGAGAGTCCAGAGCCTTAAAGGGTTAGTTCACCCAAAAAATGAAAATTATGTTATTAATGACTCACCCACATGTCGTTCCAAACCTGTATGACCTCTGTTTATCTACAGAACACAGTTTAAGATATTTTAGATTTAGTCCGAGAGCTCTCAGTCCCTCCATTAAAGCTGTGTGTACGTTATACTGTCCATGTCCAGAAAGGTAAGAAAAACATCATCACAGTAGTCCATTCAGTTACAATTTTTTGAAGCAGCGAAAATACATTTTGGTCCAAAAATGGCAAAAACGATGACTTTATTCAGCATTGTCTACTCTTCCGTGTCTGTGGTGAGAGAGTTCACAGCACTACAGTTAAGTGATATTCTGTTCGCGAACGAATCATTCGATTTATTAACCGGTTCTTCTTGAACAAGTTCACCAAATTGAAATGAATCATTTGAACTGTTCGCGTCTCCAATAAATATTAATCCACAAATGACTTAAGCTGTTAACTTTTTTTAACGTGGCTAACACTCCCTCAGAGTCAAAATAAACCAATATCCCGGAGTAATTAATTTACTCAAACAGTATATTGACTGAACTGTTGTGAAGAGAGAACTGAAGATGAACACCGAGCCGAGCCAGATAATGAACAAAACATTGACTCATTCACGAATCAAGAACCAGTTGCATCGGTTTTCGATATATTCAATGTGTTTTTTTTTTGTTTTTTTTCATGGTGGGAAAACACAATTAAATTACATTTATTTTAATTTTGTTTGTTGTGTATTTATTTCCTAACGCTTATTATTTATTAATTTTTTATTAAATTTTTATTGTTAATGATTCTACAAAGCAGACATATTTGAGAGACCATTTAGGATTTAGCATTACCTTTTTTATTACAACCATTTACACTAAATATTCCTAAATGCTTTATTGTCATACAGGATTTCAGTTTTACTGTTCAGACTTTTAATAGTAAAAAAAATTAGAACTGTAATTGTATCCCATGATCTATATTGTGTGTACAGTTAAGACTATTACACAATGAACCGTTTCAGAAACAATGCTTACAAGTGTTGGGGAAGCTAACCAAGCCTTTTGTGTCTCGTCTGAGTTTGAAAAATACATTTAGGCCTGACACCCGCTCCTCTGTGTGCCTGGCTGGAGCCAGCTCGCCGTCACAGGGGATGTACTCCTCTCTAGCCGACCAGCCCTATGAAAGAGAGCCTTGTAGCACTGGGATATTTCCAGTCCTTGGGAGAGCCGCGCCTGAGCACAAGATGGCTGCTACACAGGGCTGGGAATGATCGAAAGCCTTTCAAAATCCTCGTTACATTTGAGAAATGTCTCTGTATGTGTTTGTGTGAAGCTAAAAATGAGCTTGCTCATAAAAATGTGAGTTTAAGAGAGTTTGGTAAACCAGGCAGCCCCTCGGTCAATTAGCCTTAGCGCAAATGTTGTGAGGGAATGTTTATTTGTTTTGTTACGACGGAAACCACGGACGTTGAGGGGCAACAAGGGCACTTTCTGGCACAATGATCAAATGGAAGATTACCAAGGAGGCATTATCGATTTAAATCCTCCTTTTGTGATCTTAAACAGAGTAAATATGAGTGGGGTGGTTGTTTTCTGTTGTTGACAGCTCGCATGCCATAAGCACTTTGTGGGTGCCTTGTTTGAGTCAAATGAGACTGTTTGAAAGGACTGTTTCATGGCATTTCCTCCTTTTTATGTATCTCTGGAGAAGCTGAACACATATACACTCGTTTTGACACGCTTTACATGTATTTCTCCGGAGGATGAAGGTATTTAAAAACAGTACAGCGTCAGGCCTGCGATGATGAACGTGCGGTACATGTCTAAATAAATTTGGAAATGATCTGCAATGCAAACAAGGCCAACGACTCAGTCAGAGCAGAGGCTTTTGTTGACTGTGGATTCAGACTTTAACCTCACGCTGCCCTCATTAACTAATGTGACTATTTGCAAACAAGAAAATTTTATTGTTCAGTGGTTGCTCTTTTAGGAGATTCATTGATGTTTCAATTGAAGATATCCGTATATGTCTTAGCCGAACCTATTAAAATACCTGAGGAGAAATTACAATAGATGCAAATTAGACATTTAGTGATTTTTTTTTTAGTGAAGTGACATTCAGCCAAGTATGGTGACCCATACTCAGAATTTGTGCTCCACATTTAACCCATCCGAAGTGCACACACACAGAACAGTGAACACACACGCACACTGTGAACACACACCATTTATTGTTGACATATACTATTTCTGTCATGCATGATTCTAAAGGGGTTGCATTTATGAACTATATATATATATATATATATATATATATATATATATATATACTACAATGTTCTTTAAAATTGGTTGTAACTATTAGGTATTAATTTCAGTCTGTGAGTTTGTGAGGTATTGAATAAAACACATTATTATTATTTTCAGTGCTCTGTGTCTGAGATCAATTTAAAAAGCAAGCACCATCTATGATATTTCTGTGTTGGCTCCAGTGTGTGTGTGTGTGTGTGTGTGTGTGTGGTTATGGCCCTGCTGTTCCTGTGTGAACAGCAGACGAGGGAGCTGAACTTCTGACCCGTCCCTGAGGCTTCAGCAGAATCACAGAGCCCATCCACTCCGGCCATCCTTACAAATGGCCCCGCAAACTCTCTCACACATAACAATGACTATAAATACATGTTCACTAAACACACTGCCATTTACAGGTCATCTATATAAATGCATAACAGCTGGAATAAAACAAATTCTCAGAATACAATTCTACAAAATTCTAATCTGTGGCTATTCTGAAGAAAAAACAAATAGTCACAATTTAAATATACACAAGCTAAAAAATTATCAATTAAAATTCCAAACAAACAAACAAAAACTATTTCTAATATGATACAGCTCATAATATATATTTTGTAGCAATTAATATCAAATATATTAAAATAATCAATACTATAATTATTTTAATATCCTTTTTTCATAGTATGATGGTGTTATATCTTTCACTTGGATGTTATAAGCTGCACTGAGTAAATACAGCTGAATAAAACAAAAATGTTGTCCGTCTTCATTTCAGGCTACAAATGTGATTATTAAAATTCCCTGTGCAACAGTATTAGTGTTAGTCTCTATCTGTGTCTCATCCGCTCAGTTTTTATTCTTACTGCACAAATACATACAGTCACTGACAGACACAACAGGGAGAAAGGTTGAAGGAATGAGAGTGGGAAAGATGGTTCCCAGAGTGTCAGCACCCCCTGCTGGTCGTGTAACACCCTAGGCTAAAACATCTGACCCTACAACCCTTCAATCTGCCCTGGGCAATCCTAGAGCACAGGCTCCTTTAGCACACTGCTTTAAAGAGTGTGTGTGTGTGTGTGTGTGTGTGTCCACTGTCTGTTTACTTCAGCTCAGACACACAGTGAATGGAGTGATAGTCATAGCGGCCAACAACGCTCTCTCCTCTGATACACTGGAGCACTGGATTCTGAGATGGAGGAGAATGATGATAATATATTTAAAAAGCGAGCTGCAGTGTTTGTCTGTGAGCGCTTGTGAATGTGTGTGTGCTTTTGTGCAGGGCTCTTACGAGAGGAGAGGACGAGGAGCATGCCTCCTGACTGCCGATGATCTGACGACCCCAGATGGAGCAGCGGGGCTGCTCTGTTGTTTCATTATCAGCGAGCTTCACATTCGGCAGAGGCGCCATCATTATCCATCAGCCTTAATGAGACAATGCCACTGCTGTAAAGGTCAGGCAATTATTGTGTGCGAGACTTTCCATGAGAGGCAGCTAAAATGGGGAGATAAAACCAAATACACATGCACACACTCTCTCAACACACACACACACACACACACACAGACTGGTAGCAGCAATGCAGTAGTCATGACAGTCTTCAGGCAATCAGCACAGCACCTCTCAGACACACAGACCTTTAGGTTTTCAAGAGCAGGTAATGCCGCTTTTCTTGGCTCTCCAATTCAATTACTTTTAATGAATGTGACATTAACATAAAAGGTGGATCTGTACAAACATGGAAGGCGGAAAATGGAAGAAGCCAAGTATGAGTCTAATATTAAACAGGCCAGCTCTTCTTTTTATTCAGATTCAAAGATAAGTTTAAAAACAATTCAGACATTTTTCTTTTTTTCAACATCAGGATTTGACCTTAAACAATGTGTTTTTGTTTTTATTTTAACATATGATTATTACATTTACATTTTTCATATATTCATTTGGCAAACACTTTTTCCCCACAAGGTACACGTATCGTACATTCAAGACGTTGGAAAAATTATTATTTCAGTGGTGTCTTTTAAATAAGTCCATTATGCTCAGCAATGCTGCAATCTTAGCTTAACTGTTAACTGTTTTTAACTTTAATATATTGTAAAATTGAAGATTATTCCGGTGATGCACATCTGTATTTTCAGCATCATTACTCTGAAATGATAATTTGCTGCTAAAGAAACATTTCTGATTATTATGCAGCAAATACTGTTTTCAGCCTTGATGACAATAGGAACTATTAATCACAATTGAGCACCAATAATAATGAATAATAACTGAGAACCAAGTTGGCATGTTAGAACGATTTCTAGAAGGGTCATGAGAGTTTATGAACTACTGTACATTAAAAAATAAAATAAAATAATATACATATATATATATATATATACATTTTTAATTGTGTCACACCACAGTATAGTGCAGTATAGAAACTGCCATGTAATATCATTAAGTCGTGTAATGTTAACTGTATTTCATGATGCAAGGCTGTCTATCTCTCACTCTGGAGGCTAAATCACATGAACCAAGTGATTAAATGATAAAAAATATTTTTAAATTAAATTAATGTGTATCTCTTAAAGGTAACTATGTCAGCAAATATGATATCATAGCTGTTATTTATCAGTATTTATTGGTAGGAGCAGGTGAGGGAGAAAAGGTGTTTAGCAAGCGTTCTCTCAGTCTTCAGTATCATATGTGGCACATAAAGGCTCACTGCCAAAGTCTGTAACAGGATCAGTGTTAAACCTTTGACCTCTGACATATGACATCACCCCCATGCCGTTAGCCTGTTAGCATTACACAGCGCTCTACCACAGAGCTGGCACTGACGGCACCAGCGCTAATTTCTTCATGTGACATAACTGCAAGCATTTCCTTTGTACACACATCCATTAATGCCACACACACACACCGAGGACCGATCCAGCCTTGTCTGATGGCTAATTCTGACTGATTGATGCATTAACAGCAAATAATGGTTTATCTAGACAGTTGAAATGGCATACATTTCAATGGCACATTCTTTATGGAAATCTACTTTTATTTTCTACACTACCTTGAAAATCATAACAAAATATGGCCAGTTTAGCTCAGTAGGCCTAATGTAGTTTTTCAGTTATGTTTTATTAAAATAAAACTTAGCTAATATATA
This sequence comes from Carassius gibelio, assembly GCF_023724105.1. Taxonomy (NCBI): domain Eukaryota; kingdom Metazoa; phylum Chordata; class Actinopteri; order Cypriniformes; family Cyprinidae; genus Carassius; species Carassius gibelio. Next base: position 22,574,170 of record NC_068383.1, read on the forward strand.
AACAAATATAAGATTATTTACCATAAGGTAGAGCTATTAAATTAATGTACACAGCATAGCATTGGAATTGAAATATGAAACAAAATTCTAGAGGACATTCTTATGAAATGTATTCGATTAGTCTAATAGAGAAATTCCATTCAACATAAAAAAATAAGTGATCAGGTTTACTTTTTAAAGTAACATAATTTATTCCATTCCATTCATGTCATCATTTTATAAATAATTCAACATTGCATGTTATAGCAAATAAATACATGTTATAATAATAATAATAATTAATTATATTATTATAAACAATAATATATTACAAAATTAAAAATAAATAAAAACCTCACATTATTATTATTATCCTATCAAATCAATGCTGAACTTTCATGAATTCCGACTTCAGTGTCATGTTTTCAGTCAGAAAGAACTGTAATATGCTCATTTTGGTTCTCATTTTTGATCTTTTTGTAACAAAATAAATTATATGTATTGCACTTTCTTTACCAAGACCTCTTTTCTTTTCTTTTTTTAATTCTCCTCTACGAGCATCTGTCAAAACCACTTTGCAAAATCAAATGAATTCCTAATGGTTAACATCAGGTGATCTCTGAAGTGTTCTCTCAATTTTTTTTAACTTGGACATATATCAGATTACAGAAATAAAATGGTTGCGCACAGAGTGTATATGTTAACTTTAAGCAAAACTCTCCATTTACTCTCACTTCAGTCTAGAAACAGCTTTAAAAAAAAATCTCATTTGAGATTGTGACACTCCGGGAGAGAGTGGCCAATAAAAAGTTCAGAACCAAAAAGAAGACACAATGCCAACCCTAGAGAAATGGCTCCAGTTGTGCAAACGAATAGAATCCGCCAGACCAGAAAGGGGAAATCTCTCCTACACCGTCAATGGCATTTACACAGCCACTGGCAACACAGGGACAGCTTTATGCAGACGCAGTGGTTACAGTATTTTAACGGCTGGATTAATGGGGTGGCAAGAGGGGCAATAAATTGGTAATATAACCACCGAACATACTTGCCAGGACAATTAAGATAATACAACTGGAAAAAGAGGGCCTATGAATCCCAGCGTATAAGGAGCGATGTGGCTATAATGACACACATGCCCTTGAGGCTCAGTGGGGAGAAGACAGAGCAGACTGTGACTGTAAAAGATGACTATACTAGCTATATGAACTACAGGTGCAGGAAATATTTACTTTCATGAAATGTGCACACTTTTTATTTTAAGACAAGACTAGACACGACCCATATTCTATGGGAGGGATCATATAGAGCACTTTGAAGCTGTAGTGAAACTGCAGTTTGGACTTTCAACCCCATTGAAGTCCACTATATGGAGAAACATCTTGCAATATTTTCCTCAGAAACATTAATTTCTTCTGGACTGAAGAAAGAAAGACAGGAACATCTTGGATGACATGAGGGTTAGTAAATTATCAGGAAATTTGTATTCTGGAAGTGAACTAATCCTTTAAAGGGCTCTGTGTAGAATTCAGAAAACCTTGTTTCTGTAGCCAGCAAATGATTGCTCATGCTCTTGCACACTTTCCATTGAAATGTTAGCGAGTGACGGCCAATGTGATCCACTGACTTCATGTCAACAGATGAGGTTCATTAAAATTACAGTTATGATAGTTTCCCTTGGATTTCACATAACAATTAGTCTACAGGCTTCATCTAATTTTTGTTGCATGCTGTTCACACATTGATAATAAAAAGCTATTAATACTTGAATGTTCTTTCAGAAAGCCCCTTTAAATATAAAATGTTGTCCACAGATAGCCAGCAAGCAAAGTTCTAGAGCAGCATAGCATTTCCTGTCCTGTAATAACACTCATTGAGTAATATCTGATAGTATATAATTTAGCACATACAGCACCAAAACAGCTTCTTTCATGACTTTCATGAACCATGGACAACTTAAAATCAAAGTTCACCTGAAAAAATTAATTTCTGTCATTAAATACTCACCCTCATGCCATTTCACACCCTTAAGACCTTTGTTCCTTTGTTGACCTTTGTTCCTCTTCTGAACATAACTGAGATCTTTTCAATGAAATCTGAGAGCTTCATAGACAGCAACACAACTTACACATTCAAAGTCCAGGAAAGACATCATTAAAGTTCTGCAAGAGACACCGGTGGTTCAATCTCAGTTTTATGAATCAACGCAAATGCTGTTTGCAAAATGGATAAATTAATAAATAAATAAATAAAAAACATACATTTACACCTTTATTTATCAAAATATGGATCTGCATTGTGTGTTAATCTGAAGATCACAATGCATTTTTGTTGTGTTCATGGGATAGAAGACTCACTAATCAGTACCACGACACATGTTTGGATAATATTTTCATAAATAAAGTGGTTAATTATTATTATTATTATTATTTATATTTCTGCAAACATAGCACTCACGTCACTTCATTAATATGAGGTGAAATCACTGGAGTCATATGGAGTATTTTAATGATGCGTAAATGTGTAAGTAGAATAGAGAATCAATACCAAAAATCCAAAGTCTACGCTGAATTAATTACAAATAAAACAAATTTGGGTCCCACTTTATATTAGGTGGCCTTAACTATTATGTACTTACATAAAATAATAAGTACAATGTACTTATTGTGTTCATATTGTATTGTAAAACACTTTTGCTGCTGTTGAGGTGGGATAGGGGTAAGGTTAGGGAGAGGGTTGGAGGTATGGGTAAGTTTAAGGGGGGGTTAAGGTGTAAAGTATGGGTCAACAGTGTAATTATAAATGTAATTACAGAAATTAAATACAGATGTAATTACATGTTGTTGTTTTTTTTAAATATAAGTACAATGTAAAAACATGTATGTACACAATAAGTACATTGTACTAAATTATTAATTAAAATGTAAGTACATAGTAGTTAAGGCCACTTAATATAAAGTGGGTCCCAAATTTGCAGATATAGTCCAACACCTATAACCTTGATGGAAATAAAGTGTGATGCATTCAAAAATAGTCATATGGAGTACTTTAATGGTATGTAAATGTGTAAGTTGCTGACTGTAGACGGACAGAAAGCTCTCGGATTTCGTCCAAAATATCTTAATTTGTGTTTAAACTTTTCATAGAGTCTATAGCAACAGCTTTGAGAAGTGCTAACTGAATGGTGGTATTGCAAACATATAAATATAAATGACTTTGATACCAGCACTTTGGTAAAAGAAAACATATACAGATAACCTCAAATATAAGCTAATATCTTGCCTTCCTCACTACACAACTCACAACACCATTACGCTTATTTCTCATTGTCACCCTATTCTTGTTGGAAATTGAGAAATTATTCAGTTAATATTCATATTCCACAAATCGTAAACATTGCAGAAACAAGCACATCAGTCAAAATGAATACATAAGAAGTAAAAAGGTTATCTGGATTAAAAAAAAATAATAATAATAATGAAAAGACAGGACTGTAAGAAACCTGGACTTAGTTCAATCCTCCATTTGGATATTGCATGAAAAAACTCACCCTCAAAGTGTTGATGTAACTTCTCCTTCTTGCTGTTAGCAGTGAAATCTGACTGCCTTACTATGCAATGAACAATGTCTGAGCTGGCTAAGGCAAAATGCAGAAGCGATTGTGCATAGAAATAATATTTTGGACTTGCATAAAACCAGTCAATTGGTAACACTTAACATTAAACTTCCTTAGTTAACCTTAGTTAGTTAACCTTAGTGTTGGACTACATCTGCAAATTTGTTTTATTTGTTACTAATTCAGCGTAGACTTTGGATTTATGGTCTCGATACTCTATTCTACTTACACATTTACACATCATTAAAGTACCACATATGACTCCAGTGGTTTAACCTCAAATTTATGAAGTGACGTGAGTGCTATATTTGCAAAAAGATAAATAATGATAATGATAATAACCTTCTTAACACAAAATAATAATGAAAAACTTGTCTAAAACATGTACGTTTTTTTTTTAAAGATTCCTAAATAATTTAACAAATGTATTGCTCGTTGTTAGTTAATGCTAGGTAATACATTAACTAAAGTTAACTAATGAAGGTTTTGTTAAGTGTTACCAGTTAATTAATGTTAACATTTTAAGATGATTTTTTTTTGTAGTGTATTACCACAATCAACAACAACAACAGAAAATGGTCCTATGATTGTTTCACGATATTGTTTAAATTATGAAAAAAAAAAATAATAATAATACAAATAATAATAAATAAATAAATATGAATATGGCATGAACAAATTAAATAAATAATAATAACAATAAAACGACAGTCTTTGTATTTAATACGCTGTACATGAATATGCTTATTGCTCATTTCCATAGTTTCTGATACCATCACTACGGTACGGTCCCAGTACTTTAATGGTAAGAGGTGTCTCCGTGCATTGCTGTGTAGAAACTAATTAATCCTCAGCAAACATATGACACCAATTGGCTTTGAGTATTAGACTTAATAGAGCAAAACTGAACATTTGCCAAGTCAATCCCAATTTTAACCTCCTCTGCACTTAAATACCTGCCGGGAGCAAAGGATCACATTTCTCAACGACGACCACAGACTCTTTAATGTAGTCTGGAGCTTTACACTAAATACCTCTGCAGGATCCTTCAATCAGTGGAGCTTTCGCTGATAATTAATCCCGTGCCCCTGCTGAAATAATGGAGGCACTTTTATGGCTTCATTATACGATTTATTTATATTAGACCAAAAATACAAATTGCGGCTTGATTCTTAATCACGTTAAGTGCTACGGCAAGCATGCAGCTCGAGCCCACTTCAGAGGGTCCGCCGGAGTCATTCCTTACACCTTCAAATAGCATTACGCTTCAGATTCTGAGCCATCCGTAATGAGCACATTTCTCAGGGCTAGCCATTTGTGTATCTAGAAACAAAAGACGCATAATAAGAAAGTGAAAAATGACAACGAGAGGCCGTAATTAAGATGAAAAGACTATCTGTGATACTTAATGAAGATGCATTCCCATATTTCTCAAACGCAATGCTAATTACTGGGTATGATTCCATTAATCGTTCATGAATTATTAAGCTCCATTAACTAATAAACCATGTGCATAAAATAATTCAGAATTGCTGGAGCATTGTGGGACAGGTAAAGACACACTCTGTTTGCTTTATTGGGTTTCTCTAAATGATGGAATGCAGCAGTGACTTCATTAATCCAGATCAGCGCTAATGTGGCGGAGATTGATTAGCCTGCGACAGAATATTGAAGACTCCTGCAGAGAAATATAGTAGATGACTAAAGGATACCAGAGAAAAATACATGCCCACAATAAATTATCAAATGTATTGATAAAATAGAGTACGGAGACCAAAAGTCTACATTGAATTAGTTACAAATAAAACAAATTTGCAAATGTAGTCCAACATGCAAACGTTACCTTGATGGAAATAAAGTGTGATGCGTTTAAAAATAGCCAATGATACCAAGATGTCAATATCAGCAAGTCTTCTAAAATTTCTAATAACTTTAATATATTAACTTAAATATTTTTTTGAATGAATAATTCATAATTTGTAAAACACAATTTAAACATTAGCTTAACATAATTTAAAACTTAAAGGGGTAATGTGCTAAAAAGAACATTATTTTGTGTATTTGGTATAATGCAATGTATTTATGTGGTATAAGGTAAAAAAAAAAAAAACACACACACAATTTTCCACATACTGTTCATTATTGTATCTTCTCTATGTCCCGCCTTCCTGAAATGTGTTAATTTTTACAAAGCTCAACAGTCTGAAAAGTGAGGTGTGCCCTGATTGGCTAGCTATCCAGTGCATTGTGATCAGCCGAATACCTCAAGTGCGTGACATGAACCATGAGACAACACCAATAGAAACCATTACAAGCAAGGCATTTGTTGCATCCATTGGGGACATAATTACTGATTATAATGACTTATACTTTCTTTTTACGTGTTGAGTTCTGTATCGCGTTGCATATAACCATGTCTGCAATTGTGATCAGAGAAGTTACAAACAACAGGCTCTAACGGTTACTCTACACTGCCAAAAACTCACGTTTAAATCATCAGTGGGAAATCCTTTAATGTTACATATGTAAATGTACTTACAGACTGTGTGTCAGAAGTGCCAGACTGTCCTTAAGCTAGAATTGCCCCACTTCATAGAAACAGAGGTGGTTATTTTGTATGAATATTTACAATCTGACTTGTATGGATACAAATATACTCATTTGGAGGTAATAAAGGTCAGCCTATAAAACACAACGGTCAAAGTGTACATTTTTGAAAATACCTTTACCATATCTGTGTAGACTATAAAAATGTGAATTTGTGAAAACGGTAATGTCATGCACATGCATATTACATGATCAGCCTATAGGAATGCATATGAACATGCTCATGGTGTTTCTTTACAAAGCGACATTTGGTCTAAACGCATGATCTAAACAGGTTGTCCCTATTCTCTCAATAAATAATGGTTTTTTTTTGGGCGCAACATGCAATAAACCAATTAGAGTGTCATCTCACATTCCCTTAAAGAGGCATTTGCATTCGTGCCATGGCAGATTTGCTACTTACACAGCAAACACAAAGACGAGAGATGAAACAGAACTGCTCGTGCACGAGCAAATAGGTAGCCTAATGCTGAAACATGCAATGGCTATCCATTATTATGACATGTAGGCATTTTTATATTAATGTAGCCCACACAATATTAATATTTTACATTTAATCTTTTATTGTTTTGTATTAAAAAAAAATTTGTGTGGTGCTGCACGCACCTGAAAGAGTGAACGAGTGTATTTTCTACTAATGCATTCTTTAAATAACATAAATAATATTGCGCCTTTGACTTTAGACCAGGTTTGAATTGGTCTATGGTGAAGTCTATTTTCAGTTCCTCAAAATAGTAACGCACCAACAATGTGCCTGAACACACCTCTTTTTTAGACCTCTTTTAGACCCCACCTTTTTTTTTTGAGTAAAAAAAAAAAGATGCAACATCTTTTAGAGTTTTGCTAGTAAGACATAAGACATATTGGATAAGGAGAGGTGGCTTAAACAGAGCTGATATGGATGAATTGCATTTCCAAGAAGCATTCCTCATGCTAAGAGTGGAACCCAGAGGGAACTACTCTGCAGATGAAAGAATTAATCATTAATGCTTGGGCAGTAATGATCCCCAAAGTTGGCGTTATTGGTAAATTATAATGGATGATGCTTTGTAAATGTCCCTTAGCTTCCCAATCCAAATTAAAGCTGAGTGCCTTGGAGTCAGCAAGTAGCGGCACAGCACACGTGCAGGATTGATTTTCTTATTTCCATGTCAGACTCGCTCCATAGAAGGAGTTTAAATCTGGGTGAGTTATTAAGGCCTTGGGTTTAGCTCGCATTGAAATAGGAGAGCGAGTGGGGGAGAAAGAAAGGAGAAACAAAAAAAAAAAAAATAATAATAATAAAAGGCATGTGGTCGGTAGCCGGGCCGGCTGCGGGACAGAATGGCACCTGTCACCGGATGATAAACGACCTCCTTTGCCCTTCAATTCTCACTGCTGTCAGTCAGGGTGAGGTCATTAATCTTCATCTCAGGCTTGTCAGGTCAGGCGGGCGTGTAGAAGAAGAGCAGGAGAACAGGACAGTGCCTGGGTCAAGATGAGACCAACAGGCCCCGAACAATACCGTTGCGTTCTTATTGTCAGCTGACAGACTCGTTTGCATAATTTATTATGATTCGCCCGAGCAGCCCCCACCCTCTCTATGGATCTGTGAGGTGAGAATAAAGTCTGAGGATGTGCAGACAGATGGATAGTGGGCCGTAGCTGCCAGCCACGCTGAACCCCGACCAATCAGAGACGAGTCGTAGCCCCGCAACCAATCACAGATGTGGCACTTCAATTACAGTGTAATAAAGGAACATTCATCATTCAATTAGGCATCTGTCATGAATCCACAAAAGGGGAAAAGTTCCAAGCCAAGACACGGTGAAGGAAAGCAGGGACAGAGACAAAATCTACTTATAGTAGAAGTCCAGAGGCGAGAGAAGACAACATTGATGGAGTTAATTGAAATGTTATGGTTATGACTGCTGTGCAGCTGTTATATAATGAGGATGACATAGAGGGTCACTTAAACGAGTCCACAAAAGTTTTGTGAGCAAAAAAATACACAAGAAAAGCTTAAAGATAATAAGAATCCATCAGTTTTTAGATCAAGATTGGCTTGCACACTCACCTCACTTCCAAGACATATTAAAGGTAAATGCTAGAATCTAAGAATAGAATCTCCTCCTTCTGCAGTGTGCCACTAGCAGCACTGAACAGAATTCTGATCGCTTTTCCAAGTCATTTTTATTTTTATAGGGCTTTATACAATAGAGATTCGAAGCAGCATCACAGTATTAAACAGGGGAATCAAAAAATGTATGATGTAAACCTGAAAAATTAGTTCTAGTTATTGCAATATTGTCATTGTTTCAGCTCTCATCACTTCAGTGTTGGTTTAGCTCAGTAAAACTGTGTAAAGCTGATTTACTATCAAACAAGTTCAATTCAGTGATAAGCAGATCTACTGAAGACAGCATTGTCATTCAGCTTGAGTCAGTTCAATGTTGATTCAATTCAGTTCAATAACAAAGTACTTCCATTTTCCCCCCAAATAGAAGACATCAGAGTGTTTACAACTTATTATTCAAACATTCTCACGTCACAAAACAAATCAAAACATGAAACAAAATACAAGTTTAGAGTGACATTGAAACAGATACTGAAACTGCCATAATTAATGTTTCAACAGTTTTGTATGTATGCATATATATATATATATATATATATATATATATATATATATATATATATATATAGTAATGCTTTTAGGTTTATAGAACAATGAACCCATTTTAACACGAATGTAATATACAGTATGCATAAAAAATTAAATAAAAATCTAAAGCTGTGCATAATTACTTTTTACATGCTGTCAATATGTTCATTTCGAATGTTCATGTTTCAGTGTGTAAATCTTATATATACTGTATATATTATGCTGGTTTTACTGTACAGATTAACTAATACAGGTTTGGAACGACATGGGGGAGAAAAATAATGGCAAAATGTTGAGATGCTGAGCGCTGGTTTCTATCTTCATCTCAGCTTGACAGCTAAGATTTTACCGTACAGCATAAAAGCCAAGATTCAACATCATAACTCTCTCTGTGTTCCCAGCTCTCCTCTCCCAATGAATATCCAATAAAAGTGTGAATCTGTCATATTGCTTTCCAGCTTTTGTTTTTCCGCTGTCCCGCTGACAACAGGCTAGGTAACACTCAAAGGCCCAAGATGAAAGGACAACCACAGCTAGACGGAAATTCAGACCGGCACCCATCTGTTGAAGGGAGAAGCCAAAAGGAAGAAACAGACGAATAAAACAAACTGATGAGAGCAAAGAAAGGGTAAATAATTGATGTGTTCTGGGTTTAGAGGAGACTGTTCATTAATATCCTCCTGTAGCTTCATTAAGAAGCAAAACAATGGGCTCGTGAACAATGGTCGCTTAGAAGTCAAACACTCGTTCTCTCTCTCTCTCTGATGCCAGGTGCTTCAAAATCCCAGCGGCCTTATTTCCAACCTCCTGTAACCTCCCATAATTCCCCCGCCACACATTTACCTCCCCAGCCAAGAGAATGAGACCTTTTAAATAATATATCAAGATAAATGATAATTGCTGCATTTTTCGAACCCATCATTTAATGAGCCCCATTAATTAAAAATGATTGCAGCTGACAGTGTTTGTGGGAACACATCTGATGTAGACACATTGTGGCAGAGACACAAAAAGTTCTACATTGGGAATAAATCCTTCTTCTGCATGCATAAAGCTCTGTTTTGCTGAAAATATGAGGATGGAAAATATCTGCAATATTCCTGACTGGCCCAGAACCAGATTGTCTCTGAAAATGACATGAAGACAGTGGGGGGTCATCTGAGGCATCAATGGCTTCAGTAGTTTTACTCTGATACAAATAAGCCAGCTGGATAAAATATCTCATTGTTATTGGATCAGTGTGCTTTTCCATAACGATTCCTTGAAAGCAATGTAAAAGCAACCCGAAACGCCGCTGCAGGCTGCGATGGCAAGCCGGGGTGAACATCAGTGACTGAGTCGCGTCACCGTGTCCCTGTCAAACTTCAAACAGCCGCTTGGACATGTATCGCACGCAGGACCCCCATGAGACCGCTGATTGAAATCTGGCAAACAGAACTAAACATCTGCTTCACACAAAAGACATCTGCATATTTCAGATTTGTTTTGCATAAACTAAAGCCGCAACCTGCCAAAACCTGGGCGCAGTAGTGTGTTCTTGTGTATAATTAAATAAAGTTTACAAGCTTTGAAAGTTGGAAATTAGCATGAAGCATCACCTGGGAGCGGGAGTGCCACAATGGGAGCAGTTTTCTGCCTCTCTCCTCTATCATTTTCAAGGAGGAGGGAAAAATGCAACTGAAACTGTTTTACAGAAGACAGTTTTGCATGTTGCCTATTTTGTCGAAATGAAATTCTGTTTTATTGCAAATAAATAATGTCGCTATGCTAACCTACTGCACCTTGATATAGTGAACAAAACAGGTTTAAACCAGAAATGTATCATTTTTATTGATATATGATATATTGATCAATATATATATATATATATATATATATATATATATATATATATATAAATCACTTTATGGCATGGTTGTTTGTCTTTTTTAACAGAATAAAACACATGGTACGTTTTCCCGAAAGTGATTTAAATTTTAACAACATGCTCAACCTTACATTTACCATAATTATTTAGTCATTATTTTTTTGCCTCAGTGGTTTTTACTGTGTTTGTGTTTCCCAAAAAGCTACAGCAAAAATATGTTGTTGTTGTTGTTTTGTTTTTTTTAAAGAGAGAGAAAGAAACCCACACCATATTTTTTGCCTCTAAAATGGTTTAAGGTCCTTCATAACTTACGTAGACAATAATGCAAGTCGTATGCTTTCAGATAATATAAACTGTATAATCTATATATAATCTCTCCAAGAATAATGTAATAAAAGACCTATGACCCCCAAACACAACTTCAAGAAGGAGAAGCAATCATCTTTGTGTTCCTTGTCTACCAAAATTCAAACATTATGTTATTTGTGGCGAGTTGAATCGCTCTCCCTCTCTTCCTGCGAGGCTCTGATAGTCTCTTGTACTGAGGTCAGATAGCGGGCTGTTGCTCTTGTAAAAACGGCTTCAATTATTCAGAGAAGTCAAGTTCTGGTTTATCTCCGACTTGTTCTCGGGCCTGAGAGGGATGGTAGGCCATGTCCCTCTCAAAGCCCGCCTTCTATTGGAGTATCTGTTCAACAGGGCTCCTGCCAGTAATTACCAGCCTATTTGCAGCAGCTTCAGATATAAATAACTCAACAGCTGCTCCGAGTGGGTGGAGGAGAGACAACAGCAAGCAGGGAACTATAGAATCTACAAAAAAAAGAGAGACAGAAAGAAAACCAAAACTGGGCCTCTCCATCATCATCATCCATGATGTGGTCGTGATATGTTTCCATCAAAATGGAACATGTCTATTCACACTGAAAAGTGAAAATGTTGCAAAATCACATGCAATCTGAATATATTTGATGTTTAATTTAGAGTTGCACTGTGTCCTAACCAGACATGACAGCATAAAGTGACAAGTGTATAAATCTATCCATAGTGCTATCCTTTCATTACCACGACAACTGGCAGTGTTTTATTTTTATAATATTTTTTTACAAAAATATTATTTTAATGTAGTCAGTATTTCATCATGTCACATTTTACTTTACACTGATCATTGCTGATCATTAATTTTTCTGTTTTCATCATAATTTATCAACAGTACATTTTAGGTAAAAAGATTTAATTGTCATCATGATATATTTTTTTTGTCATCCTGTTATCACTGATGGAATAACCTACAGATGTTCATCATTTTTAATTTGTTTGGTGAGATTGCACTGTCAAAAAGACACTTTGTTGGCTGCATCTCTTTTATCTCGTTGTTGTGCTGAGTAGCCCTGCCCACCAATAAATCTCATTGGTCCATTACTAAAAATAAAAGTTCCAAAAGCACTTTTTCCTAGTGATGCCATTTTAAACAACCTTTTTGGGTTCCCCACATAACTTTTTTCTTCAAGGTACCAACTAAACGTCCTGTGGCTCATCACGGCTGGTTACAACAGTGTGTGAACTGAATATAGACCTTATGTAACTCCGCCCCTTATCGTTGTCTTCTGTCTTCCGTACTTATTTCCACAGCACGAAAGAAGGCAAGTTCGTACGAATTCATGAATGAACTGCTCAGTTTAAAATGTTTCCCATCTACTGACATTTGTTATGACATCCGTTTCTAACATTACAGTGTTACACAGTGCTATAGAACTATTGCAAAAAGTTCAAAGACAGAAATCTAAAGATGGCTGCATTCTTATTTCTCTGGTCTATACTAGGTAAATTTTTCTTGTTAAATTGCGACTGATTGTTAAATTGAATGTGACTGGCTTCCGGTGTCATACCCTTCCAGCTATTTTTAGCTGTATAAAACAGCTGGTTTTGCTGATTGATATTGCAAACTGTTTTTGCTATGTTATATTAATGTATATATTATGAAGACACCAGTTTGTAGTGCAAACTCTTTTTCAATTTACTGCACTTTGTTTTTCTTCTACAGCGACCAATGAACCAGAAGTCTCATACACTCAGGGTCGTAGCTGGAGTTTGCGTGGTCTCGGTGAAAGTTGTACACCTTGGCCCTGTTTGAAATTGTGTAAATAGCACAATTAAATCAATAGAAGAAAGATAGAAAATAATCAAAGATTTTTTTTGGTGGTACAGAAACTGAATAATCAAATGTGAAATAGAGTTGCATACTGACATATTTTCTTTTTCTACAGTACACATTATAGTTCTAGAATTCTAGTTCTATATTACACACAGTATTGTCTACTTTTGAATAATCTAAAACCAATTCCAGCTAATTGCCAATAATACATTAACAATAGCTAGCATCATCTTGCCCTCCACTGAGCTTGAAAGCCTACAGTTATATCCTGAAAGACTACAGCATACAGCATGGCGATTTAAAATAAAACCTGGCTGAGAATTCTGACCATCTTGGTGATATCCCTCCAAGAGAGAGCTACAGGCACCATTTAATGCGTGTTTGCAGAAACCTATTCTAAACAGGCTCAAAATGGGAGGTGATTATACATGGACGATGTGGGACCTGTTATAATTACTTCAAACCGCCGTGCTGGTGATAATCTATGGTAATGACGAGTTTCTGAGCTTGATTGGTACATGTATTATCTTTATGATGAAAGAACGAGATACACATCCTTGGAGATGCTCAATGCATTACGCTTGCGCCGAAGATGTAATTGGTTTACCTTGTTGAAAACATCAGAAAAAGCTGTCAATAAACAAACGCAGTCCATGTGCACAGCACAGCAATATTCTCTGTAATTGAATTCAAAATTAGATTAGATATGTTCGTTTTAATTAGATTTGTTCCTATTACTATAAATGGCATAAAGACAATGTAATGCCTATGTGAACACAAGGTAAAACAATCTACAATGTAAAACTATATATTTTTAAATTTTCGTATGATAATGTGAGTGCTTTCCTCTGCAACTCAATACACAAAAGTTGGCCAATTAAATTTAAGGAGTCCAGCAATTTGGTGTTCTTGCTTAAGCAAATTAGACTTTGATCTTTTCCCCTCTTTAAGCTATGCCAATTACTGGGATTGCTCTAAATTAAGGAGACGTTCTTGACATTAATTTTAAAAAAAAGAGAGATCCATCAATTAAGATAATAAATTACGCTGACGGCCTCCCAACAAATGCCGAGTTTGTCAAATCTGCTATTTTACGAGACTTGAATAGCTTTTAGACGTGTGGTCTTTCCTTCGCAGGTGATGTGGGTGTCTCTCAAATCAAGTGTGCTCATTCATCAGTTGAAGGACATGTTGATCATTATTACGGTGCCTTAATTCCTCTGCATTAACCAACAAAGATTCAAGGATAAATGTAGATTGAATAAAAAGAGAACAACCATTTTTTCCTATTCATTGGTTAAATGGAATAGTTCACTAAATAATGCAAAATCTGTAGTTATTTACTCACTAACATTATTCTAAACTCCTATTTCTACTATATTTTACACCATTTTATTTTTTTAACCACATCTGTAAAGTCCAAAAAAGGAACGTGCAAGAAAACTGACAGTAACCATAATGCAACATCTTAATTTGAATAAGGATGTGAATTAGATTTTTAGAAGATTTTCAGGGAACAGTGGCTTTTTTTTTTTTTTTTTTTTTTTTTTTACGTAACTTATCATTACACTTAAGCAACTTTTAATTTTGGAATTAATGCATTTTAACTTTAGAAAATAGGCACAGTCAAAAGCAGGAAAATTAAGGGAATCCAGGTAAAAGATATGAAAAAATGCGAGAGAGATTAGAGCATTGTGTTCGAGTTTAAGGATATCAGATAAATGCAGAGTGCATTTCAAAGTCTGGAGGAGACAGAGGAGACGGTGTGTTTGTGCTGTGTGTGCACGGGAGGGAGGGTTCGGGTGGCACCCTGGGATTCGCCGATGACAGGATACAGGAATCAGAATATGGTCCCTCCCGTTGTCTGAAAATCCAGTGAGGGTGTTTGCCATATGCTCGTCGTTTCCCAGGGAAAAGGAATCAGAGGATAAAAGCGATGGCAGATATGAGCCTTTTCAGTGTGTTCAAAGCTCATATGAAAATGACTGTACACAAGTCTGTTACAGAGGCCAATTTTAGATCAAAGCCTGAACAGAGAAGAAAGTTACAAATGACAGGAGGAGAGAAAAATCCGAGATAAGTCGTGCTGTGCTGTTTGCTTGAACTAATATAATTAGTCTTACAAAATAAAGACAATGAAAGAAAATCATTCCCTTGAAAATGGAAAGAAAACAGGATCTCAGTCTTAATAAAGCTCTAGTCTGCTGTTTATAAGACATCAACATAAACTTCATGATTTTCTGTAAAGCCGCCTTGAAACAATGTGTATTGTGTAAAGCGGGTAACATTTTAGGGGACCTATTCTCACTATTAACTAGCATGCATATTAGAATATTGGCATTTTTTTAGCATCACACTGATCTACGTCCTTTAAACAGTGCATGTCATCGTGAAGACAGCTTTCCATCAATATAATGACTAAAAGGTCAATTGTTCAATTTGTATTTTTAAGTAGAAAAAAAAAAAGGGAAAAAAGCAAACAGCTTTTGAAAATACAGCAGAACTTTGCTGTCTTGCAAGAAATATTTCTTGTATTATTTCAAGATCTAAAGTCAAAAATATTACTTAACATTTAAAAAACAACAACCTTTAAGCATTCTTTTATACCAACAAAAGTATTTTTTATGGGTTAAATCCAGTGGAAATTTAACAATGGCAGGACACCACTTTTTGCCGTACAGCCTTAGAACAGCTGAATAAGACACGTTTAGTAAAATCTCTGCAGATGCATTGTTCAGATCTATGCTAAAACTTTAAAGAATACTAAAGAGAAGCCTCTGTTTGCACTCTGTTTAATCTTTTTGCTGTCTAGGTGTTGACTGATATATTAAAGCGATCTCACTTGTGATTTTTCTTTCCTGTAGGAACTGTTTTCACTCACCTTGAATGCAGTGCAGTTGGTCAGGTTGAGAGTGGCAGACTCGGCCTCTCTCTCTCTCTCTCTCTCTCTCTCTCTCTCTCTCTCTCTCTCTCACTCCTGCACCATCTGGCCTAGTTTCTGTCATTGCTTCCCCAGAAGAGACTGACCCAGGCAGGAAAACACTGCAGGGAGCAGCTGCCACCCTGTGCCACCTGTGAGGAATCCACACACTGGCAAAAGTTTTGTTGGCAAAACAGAACAATGTACTGTAGACTGGATGTGGAATTGTAAATGTAACTTTCAAAATAATCTGTCTTCACTTACATAATATGGTTTCTAAACAGAGAGAAATGGCATGAATTATTTAAAAATAGTAACTCTTCATAATGCTAAAGGGGGTGTATAAGGAACTTTATGCATTTGAAGAACAAAAGGCTATGAAAGGGATATGAAACAGCTGTGCACAATGTCTTTAATCAGAGGAGATTGATTTCAGATTTGGCATTATGATTTTTGGTGGTCCACATTCCTCCCTTTAATAGGCCTGTCGATTAACAACAACTCTCAGATTTGGGTCTGTTTCTGTAGGAAACCACATCAAAGCATCAAACAAATGATTGTCTCCTCACACATCAGTCGCCATGCTAATTTCACAAAGAGGAAATTACAATTGGTAATAGCAAGCACACGGTGTATTAACATCTCAACCATGGCCTGCATATTCATATAATTATAACATGACTTGTCACCACTCTTGAAATTTATTGGTTTTCCACCTTGGCAAATTAAGAGTTCCAATTTATGAATATTTTAGCACATGTGTGCTCTGCGGGACATTTATCACCGACGTAGCTAATCTAAACAGAATAAATGAGCAGTCAAGCTGCCGCGCAGCCGGACGTTCCTGTGGACAGATTAATGAGAGAGCTGGAGCGATGGGGCAGCGGGGCAGGTTGGGCCTCCCTCGGCGGGGAGAGGGTGGAAGCACTCTGAGGGTCTTGTCTGATTGCACCACCCCATTTCTAACTTTGTTGATTTTTTTTAATGACACCAGGTCAAAAAAATGTTGAAATGACAAAAGAATGAAGTGATGTCATGAAGGAATGGGACTCAAAATATTGTCATTATGCCAAGAATGTTGCAATGGCAAAATATTGTGTAATGCTAAAATAATAATAATAAAAACTTAAAGATAAAGATTATCGGATTTCCAAAAGAAAAATTTACATTGTTCTAACGTCAGAAATGTTGTAATGTAATTTACTTCATGACAGGAGAATACCAAATTAATGTTGCCAAGTGAAGGGATGTTGTCGAATTAAAAGAATGTTGGAACTCAAAAAGAACATTCAAATATCAAAAATGTTGTAATGCCAATTAATTTTCTTCGTATCAGACGAAAGTCATGATTCCAAAATAATGACATAATGTCAACAATCATGCCAAATTAATATTGCCAAAATAAAGCTGTAAATGTATGGCAAAATGTTGTACCATCAAAATAACCTCACAATCTATAAATAGTGTTGGAATGTCCAAAGCATGTTGCATTAGTAAAATAATAATAATGTTGTAATTTCAAACGAATCTCACAATGCCATAAACATGACGCAATGTAAAATTCTACAAATGTATGTTGTAATGAAAAAAAAAAAAAAAACAGTAATATCAAAGTTATGTCATGATGATGTCAATGTCACATTAAGTTCAGTTTAGTTCAGTTCTTTTCACGTCTGTTATGAGTTCTCATTAGTTGCCATGGTTTCTGATTAGTTAATCCCTGTCCAACTGTTCCTGTTTAGTTCCCTCATTTACCTTGTGTGTATTTATACTCCATATTCTGTTTATCCTTTTTGGTTATTATTTTGTGTTATGTGTTGTACTACCCGTGTTCTCAGCCAGGTCTTCTTTGAAGTATGAATCTCGCGTCTGCGTTCATCATGCCGCTATAACCCATGACACTATAAAGAAAATATCAAAATAAATTTGTTGCAAAGTTGTAAGTCCGTAATGTAAAGGGAATTTTGCAATTCCAAAAGAGTGAACTTAGCTCAAGAGGTGTCAGGTCATTATATCATGTTCTGCTTTGAGAAGAGGCATGATGGTATTCTAGCACCATCCAAAACAAGCTACATCCATGCAGAACGGCATTCCTGAAGTTTACTTTGCACAACCCATCTGCTATGGGAGCCAGTAGCATCAACAGCCTCAGTGGTGGGTGACTCAAAAATGCGTGCCTTATTTCATATACTCCCACCCAAAACACCTGCCACAGACAAGTGTGAGATCATTTAGATAAAAGCTAGCAGGATCTGTATCCTGGAATCCTTCCATATCGCCAGTTCCCACCGCATGCTTGGTGTCATCCTCAGGGTTTTGCCTGCCTTGGGGAGTGCGAGCCCAAGATAAGAGAGAGAGAAGCCCTCGGTGGTGGTAATTATTTCTGCAGCTTCCATTCGGTTCCGCCTCTCATTGCACACCCTGGTGACTGCTTGCCGCTCACCTGGCTCTCTCTACCACATCAGAAGGAGGATGAGAGTTTTTCATCGCCCGGCTTTTCATAAACACTGGCAGGTGCTGTGGCAATTAGCCATGCGCTCTGTACTTTTACAACAATGCAGTCCTCCCTGATCCCCACAATTAGCCTCTTAATTGGGTCTAAACAACCAAGGCGGAACAGATGAATAAAAAAGCCGAGGAGAGCGGAGGGGTTGGGCGGCTGAAGCTCGAGAAGCCAAATCCTCTCACTCAGCAGCCTTTGGCATTTTTCCGTATGTGGCGGAAAGGCGATGGAAAACGCTGCAACTCTGTGTGATGCCTCATATTCAGACTGAAAGTGACATATCTTTGCCCCTTTTCTTCCCTGTCTAACTATCCAGCTCTGTGAAATGCTAACATTTCGCCTGGCTGGGGTGTTACTGTGACTTTTAAACACGGTGTTGAGTGCCTTATTACTTGAAAATGGTTTATATGACACAAACAGCAAAACAATAACCATGTCTATAAATATTTTCGATAGCACTTTAGTATAGGGTCCAATTCTCACTAATAACTAGCTGCTTATTAGGATGCCTATTATGAACATATTGGCTGTTTATTAGTGCTTATAAAGTAAATATAATGCATGACATCCATAATCCTATCCAATACCCTAAACTTAACAGCTACCTTATAAACTATTAATAAGCAGCAAATCAGGAGTTAATTGAGGCAAAAGTCATAGTTAATGGTTAGTTAATTAATTAAAATAAAGTGTGACCATATTTTCATATGGTAATCCCATTCTCATCTCTTAATTAACGATGCTTGCGTGTCATTATAGAGTATATACCTCATCATCCCATTCATTACCATTAATTTGATGTCTAGACCCACACTGCAATTGATAGTTTTATATCACTTTCTTTATTCATGAGCACATGAGTTGATAGCACCAAATATCATTTAGGTCTTATTTGTTAATATTAGTTTATGCCTCAGTTATAATGAATTACCTATGCGTAATATATATAGAGAGCATTTAATAGCCTTTGTTAATGTCAGTTAGTAAAAATGCCTCAATGCTTAATAGTTCTTTTTATTTGGAAGTGAAATGCAACCTGGGATTGATTGTGTGAGATTCACTTACACAGTTTGGTTGATCTAAACTACTGGGCCTATACTAATTTTGAGTTAACTACCGTTTCCTGTATATTGTTCCAAATAGAAAAGTTATAGGCACTTAATATCAGTCAGTTACATTACACAGAGGGACATATTAATGCTGGAAAATTCCATGCTGCATAGTTTGAGAAATCTTTTTGTTACAGTGCATTACCAACAGAGCAAGAGCAACAGCATAACTTGCCCATGACACAGTACAACTACAAGGTCGCTTGCTTTCATAGAGGCCTTTTCTTGTCCATTTATTCCAGACGAACATGTCTCAACTAAAGGGTTTTATTTTGACTAGCGGTTCCTCTCAGCAGGTAGAGCTTGAGGCGTGTGTGTGTCAGCTGTGAGTGCTGACAGTAGCGTCTGGCCCTCACAAACACTGCTGCAGCAGGGGAGCCCGTCTGCACTGTACAGCATTTCAATATTGTCATGATTCTGCCCTCGTGTCCTTGATTTTTCCTAGCCTTGAGGCAGGATCATGACAGACCCGTGTTTTGTGTACAAGCGCATGGCCTTGTCTTTGGGCCATGTGCTTGTGTTGTCTCGTTCCCTTGCCCCGCCCCCTTGTTATCCTAGTCGTGTCGTGATTGTCCTATCTGTAACACCTGTCGTGTCTTGATTAGTACCCCTATTTAGATCTCCTAGTGTGCTCTGTCTTGCGTCGGTTCATTGTGTACTACTTATGTGTTCTACACTTGTGATTGTACCTCTGAAGTCCCTGTATAACCGTGAGTGTTATTTGTAGTTAGTGTTCTCTAGTTTTGAGTCTTTGTTTACCTTGTCTGATCGGTCCTGTTTAGTATTTGTTGTATCTGCCCTAGTCCTGTTTTCCCCCTCGTGGGTTTTTATTTTCCCCTTTTTGTAATAAACCTGTTTGTGTTGTAAATCCTGTCTGCACCTGAGTTCCTCCCTGCCAAAACCCTGACAAATATCAGCAGAACACTCACTGTGCAGCCTCCACAACATTACACACACACACATGCATACACACACACCACTTATGAAGAATACAGGCACCATCTAGTGCTTTCAGTTGGCAAAAATACATATTTAAAATGTGTGCATAGTACAAACTTGCTGAACACCTATAGTACACTCCTAGGATCAAGTCCCAGTCTTTAACTGAGATTGAGTGGCAGATGTCTTTTTATTTTAATATTATGTTGTTACATTTAACATTTTATTACATTACATTACATTATTATTATTATCATTATTATTATTATTATTATTATTATTGTTGTTGTTGTTATTATGTCACACATGATATGGATCAGTCTGTACTTTGAACAATTTACAGTCCAAAATGTCAGAGTCAGAGTATAAATCCACCTGAGTATGTCTCTGTCTGAGTCTGAGTTCGAGTCCAAGTTCCCAAACTCTATTTTTTATACAAAATAATGTATTATGTATATATATATCACTATGCCTGTTACATTATAAATAGCTGTCTTCCAACTTCTGACAGCAATATTTACAATACAGAAGCGGCACATTGTCCTTGACATTAATCCAACTTCTATAATAAATAATTTCAGGTAGTGTGGTAACCAACGAGAGTGTATTACGATAAACATCTGAGAACTTTAGTTACTGCTGTGGGACAAACACCTTGAATTGTGTACAGCAGGCATTAGTAATGCTCTACTGAGGACAAGCAAATGGATGGAATTCAGAGGGCAGAAGTCCAGTAAAGATATGTTTTCAAAAGTATGTTTCCACAATGAAAAATCTGAGAACACTGAGGTTTTGTAATACGATCAAACAAAAATATTTATTGACAGAAAATATTTAGCAAATTGCAAGAAATATGGATGGAAGAGATATGGTATTTTAATATGCATGGATGTTTCGCCATTCATTATAATACATTCAGGTCTTTTGACACATCCAGGGACTTCATGCACTTATTATTTTTGAAGGGGGCACAAGTACAGGTTTGCGGGGGTCAATGGGCAAAGTAACCTAATGTTAGTATAATCTATAAACTACGCATAAAACCCATCTTTTTACTTTAACTGTTAGATATGCCAGCCATAAAATATATATTTTTTTCCTAGGTCCTCTGCTAATTTCAATATACATGTTGCCCCTTGGTAATATTATTAGAAAATACGGAACTAGTTTCCACTATCATGCTGATGATACACAACTATATGTGTCAACGAGACTAGATGAAACTTCAAAATTATCTAAGCGTTAAAAATGTAAAAGATTAAATGACCAATCATTTTCTCCTATTAAATTCGGATAAGACAGAGATATTAGTTATTGGACCAAAAAACAGTACACAGAATCTCGTACATTACAATTTGCAAATAGACAGATAAACAGTTACTTCTTCTACAGTCTGGCTACCTATTAAGTTCCGTATAAGTTACAAAATATTATTACTTACCTTCAAGTCCCTATTGGTTTCGCTCCTGCGTAACCTAACTAGTCTTCTACCACGTTACAAACCACAAAATGATGGATTTTTGGTAATACCTAAGATAGCATTAAAAGATAGCATTCCAGTCCACTAAAGGAGGTAGAGCTTTTTCACATTTGACTCCAAAACTCTGGAATAGCCTTCCTGATAATGTTTGGGGTTCAGAAACACTCTCTCAGTTTAAATCTAGATTAAAAACACATCTCGTTCACCATAATTTTGGACTGCAGTTATATCTGATCAAATGTACATTATTATTATTTAGCTTGGGATTAACTAATTGATTTTACTTGGTTGGAACAGCAGCTACACTAATTATGTCTCTATTTGTTTCTCTGTTTTGCCAAGGGATCTACATCCCTTGGTATCTAGGATTTACACAAGCTCCAGTCTGGATCCAGAACACCTGAGAAGAGATGATGTCACCCTTCAGAGGACCCCAGATGATGCTCACCCTGAAACAACATACAGAACAAAAACAAATTTGCTATAAGTGTGATTGCATCATGTAGTAATTGTTGTAATTAGTGTTCATCGTCTGTTTTATTATGTCTTTAATAGATTTTTAGGACCCACTTTATATTAAGTGGCCTTAAGTACTATGCACTTACATTTTAATTAATAATTTAGTACAATGTACTTATTGTGCACATACATGTTTTTACATTGTACTTATATTAAAAAAAAAAAACTACATGTAAATACATCTGTATTTAATTTCTGTAATTACATTTATAATTACACTGTTGACCCATACTTTCCACCTTAACCCACCCTTAAACTTACCCATACCTCCAACCCTCACCCTAACCTTACCCCTATCCCACCTCAATAGCAGCAAAAGTGTTTTACAATACAATATGAACACAATAAGTACATTGTACTTGTTTTTTTATGTAAGTACATAGTAGTTAAGGCCACCTAATATAAAGTGGGGCCGACTTTTCCATACATTTCTGCCATATGCACATAAACTAACAGTCACCACTGATAAGTGAATAAGTGGATTTTTCTCGTAAAAAGCACTATACAAATTAACTTTAATTGAATTTAATTGAATCATTATTGAGTCTAAAACGGTAAATTCTACTCCTTGTTACAAGAATGGTAGAACCATCACTTCCACCCCAAAAGACTGCTTTGTAAGTAATCTTCCTGATTTATCTCAATGCCTTAGCCCATACAAAAACTCAGAACAACTTGATGATTTAACAGAAAATATAGAATCTCTCTTTTGTAGCATATTAGATACGGTTGCTCCTTTATGCTTAAGGAAGATGAAGGAAAACAGTCAGACAATGTGGTATAATGAGCACACTCGCACCCTGAAAAGAGCAGCCCGGAAAATGGAGAGTAGCTGGAGGAAAACAAAACTACAGGTATTTTGTATTTCTTGGCAGAAAAGTATTCGGTTCTAGAATCTTCCTTTTCTGTCCAAGATACTAGAAAATGTGGTTTCTTCACAATTATATTCATTCTCAGAGAAAAATGGTATCTGTGAGGATTTCCATCCAGTATTTAAACTGTATCATATTACTGATATTGCTCTCCACAGAGTTACAAATGACCTGCTCTTATTCTAATTTGATCATGGTGTCTCTATTAGTGCTAATGGATCTTAGTGCTGTGTTTTATGCTACTGACTACAACATTCTCTTGAATATACTAGAAAACTTTGATGGAATTAATAGAAGTGCATTAGCATGGTTCAAATCGTACACATCTGACCACCATCAGTTTGTTGCATTGAAAGAAGAGATATTATTTCGATCACAAGTGCAGCATGAAGTACCTCAAGGCTCAGTACTAGGGCCGTTACTTTTCACACTTTACATGTTACCCTTGGGAGATGTCATCATGAAGCATGGTGTTAGCTTTCACTGTTATGCTGATGATACTCAGCTCTATATTTCTTTGAGGGCCACAGAAACATTCTAATTTTAAGAATTAACGACATGCACATTCTATATAAAAAACAGGATTAGGAGTAATTTCTTACTGCTAAATACTTTTAAAAATAGAGTTGTCAATTATAGGACACTAAAAACTCTGCATGTAATAACCTGGAAGGCTTTCTCGATGGCTGCTCTGTCGGTTCTTCATCATCAGTATGAACCTAGGTGTGCTACTTGATAGCATTCTTTCATTTTAAAGCCACATTCCTAGCATTTGTAAAACTGCATTTTTCCATCTCAAAAATATGACGTGAAGTGACATTCAGCCAAGTATGGTGACCCATACTCAGAATTTGTGCTCTGCATTTAACCCATCCAAAATGCACACACACACACACACACTGTGAGCACACACCCGGAGCAGTGGGCAGCCATTTATGCTGCGGCGCCCGGGGAGCAGTTGAGGGTTCGATGCCTTGCTCAAGGGCACCTAAGTCGTGGTATTGAAGGTGGAGAGAGAGCTGTACATGCACTCCCCCCACCTACAATTCCTGCCGGCCCGGGACTCGAACTCACAACCTTTCAATTGGGAGTCCAACCCTCTAACCATTAGGCCACGACTGATTCTGAACAAAATTATAAATGCAACACTATTGTTTTTGTCCCCATTTTTAATGAGTTGATCTCAAAGATCTAAGACTTTTTCTATGTACGCAAAACGCATCAAATATTGTTCACAAATCTGTCTAAATCTGTGTTAGTAAGCACTTCTCCTTTGCCAAGATAAACCATCCACCTCACAGGTGTGGCACATCAAGATGCTGATTAGACTGCATGATTATTGCATACTGTAGGTGTGCCTTAGGCTGGCCACAATAAAAGGCCATTTTGAAATATATAATTTTATCGCACAGTACAATGCCACAGATGTCCCAAATTTGCACATTTTTGGGGGAGCATGTAATTGGTATGCTGACTGCAGGAATGTCCACCAGAGCTGTTGCCTGTGAATTAAATGTTCCTTTATCTACCATAAGCCGTCTCCAAAGGCATTTCAGAGAATTTGCCAGTACATCCAACTGGCCTCACAACCACAGACCATGTGTAACCACACCAGCCCAGGACCTCCACATCCACCTCCAAGATCGTATGAGAGCAGCCACCAGGACAGCTGCTGCAACAACCGAATTGCATAACCAAAGAATTTTTGCACATACTGTCAGAAACCATTTTAGGGAAGCTTATCTGCATGCTCCTCATCGGGGTCTCGACCTGACTGCACTTCGTTGTCGTAACTGCTAAAACTGCCGTAACCAACTTGAGCTGGCAAATTCTCACATTTTATGTATGGTGTCATGTTAGAGAGTGGTTTGCTAATGTAAACGTTGTGGATCGACTGGCCAATGTGGGTTTATGGTATTGGCAGGCATATTTTATGGACAACGAACATTAGCATTTTGAATGCACAGAGATACCTTGACTGAGGCACAATGTTGTGCCATTCATCCACGACCATCACCTCATGTTGCAGCATGATAATGCACGGCCCTATGTTGCATGGATCTGTACAATTCCTGGAAGCTGAAAACATCCCAGGTCTTGCATGGCCAGAATACTCATGAGAAATTTCACCCATTGAGCATGTTTGGGATGCTCTGAGGAGTAGAAAAAAAGACGCAATGAGGAGTAGAAAAAATTTGCACATAGCTTTGCATCTAAAGCACCTTCTTTTTCTGCTGCCGCCATTTGTGCTCAGACCATGGGCTTAAATTCAGTACCATGTACAAGGAGCAGCTCTGGATTTAAACAGGTCAGTGGTGTGTTACCTGCAACTAAAAGTTCTAGCTCTGGATTGGGAAAACTTAGTGCTCAGCACTATGGGCATACACAAGTGAAAAGTGCCTTAGGACCCAGGCTTGGTTTTGTCAGAGCCACCTCACAGACTGTTAGGCCGCACAGCGCAACAGAAGGAAATGCTTCTAACAAACACCATTATTCTTTCAAAAGACATCTGTCTGACTCTATGATGCTAACCAACAAAGGTAAGCATTGTACACTGTGGCACCTGCAGAACATTAGCTCTGAAACTGCATCACTGAATACTACTACATTAGATGACTGTAATCGGCAAGTTTGTTTAACCTGTTAAAGGAATAGTTCAAACATAAGTGTAAATTGTGTCATCATTTCCCCACCCTCATGTGGTTCCAAGCCCCTGTGACTTTCTTTCTTCCGTGCAATATTGGGGAATGGTTTCAGGATTATTCACAACCCTCTTTTCATATTTTGGAAGAACACCAGTCTTTTTTTTTCTTCTCAAAAAGACATAAAAAAGCTCCATAAAATGACTGTGCAGTATATTCCAAGTCTTTATTATTCCAAGTCATATGCGTGATGAACAAAGTCAAGCAGTGCTAATCTTGACAACAACATCGTAATGATTATTTTAATTAAAACTGGGGCCCTATAACTATTATAATTATATATATATATATATATATATATATATATATATATATATACTTTTTTTCATTTCATTTTACTTTTAATTAAATTTACATATTAAAAAGCTTATCTAATTAATCAAAATGATTAAATAATTAAACATCAGTTAATTCAAAAATGTATTACATTTATTATATTTTTAGGAAAATCTGTTTTATTTTTCAAAATTTCGGTGTTTTCAGTTTTTATTTTGTTTTAATGATTTGATAAAAAATTTAATATTCGAAAACATGTTGAATCAGTGTATTTGATAAAACATTAACAAATTAATAATATACAATAATAGTACCCTATGATTTTTTTATTTTTTCCAGAAATTCTGTCTCTGTTTTCTTCCCGATTTTTTTATTTAATACAAATTTTAAATTTAATATAGACTTCATATTTATCTTCATTTTTCATATTTTGCACTTTAATATGTAGAGACACTAACACTAATACATTACTCAATTTGATTAATTGTACAGCTCTACTTTTGATTCATCCTAAGTTTTCCAAATTACGTGACATTTTTCCTTTATACTTAATTTTTTTATTATTATATATTTTTTTGTTTCTGCTCTTCCTTCATCAAATCATATACAGTATATAACAAACAAAAGAAAATTGAATGGTGATGCATGTTTAAATTAATATATAAAACGTTTGAATATTTGGTTTATTGTTCTCATTGAATAAAGATTATGACATTTTAGTCACAGTAAAATTGACCAAAATTAATTAATAATCACAGTATTAAAGGAAGCAAACAAAAAGATAAAAATATGACGTTTTATGTTCTTGCTTTCAAAAATCTCTGTTAAAACATTTTGAACATTTACCGACTGCGATTTTCAAGAGCCACTTCCAGAAATAGAAGTTCAGATGTCTAAATCTCATTCAGAACAAATTAACAGCTTAATGTGTAATGCTCTTGAATATAATATTTTAAAAAATTACATTTTCTAGGCTAATAATGAAATATCACCCTCCACACCTGGTTTCTTGTATATGTCACAATGTTAGTCATTGTGTGCCTCGGGGAATGTGGGCATATCATTGAGATCTGGCCCCGGGCCCTTCTCAGGTGTAAGTCTCTCAGGTGTGTGCGTGTTTGGACTCCACCGGTCGAGACATAGCATAGTGGATTGTAGTGTAACCCCCCTCCTCTCCCGACCCACACAATTACTGTAAATCAAATGCCACAGTAATTTGGCAAGAGGATGAGGACTTTTTTTATTACTGTGATTATGGTTATGATGATGACTACAATTTATTCCAAGCAGATGATGAAAACGCCGGGCTCTACAGGTGTTGAGTTCATTCAATAGAGAAGTTGGTGAAGGATTTTTCTGTAATGTGGCATTATCAAGCTGCTGAGGAACAGACTAATGGGTGTTTCAGTATTTTCGCATCAAAAATGGAGAGCAATTACTGATTATTGTGATCCACTCCATGCAGCGGGAGCGTACTCTGGTATCAAGCTCTAGTAATTACATCAAATTACTGTGCCTTGCTGCCAGATGCAATTTGCATTTTAGCATACTTGTTGGTTTGGGTAGAAACAAGATAACGACTCTCAGACTAACCAAGAAGGAAACTCTAACAGTAAATTAGAGTTTGGAGACTAAAGCTTTCTTGAGCAGATGTTAATGTGGTGTCTTAAAGCATAGTGTGCAGCGATGACATTGTGCTTTCCCAAGAGCTAAGAACACCTAATCTTTATCACTCACCTGGTGCCCAATGTAGTGTCATGGCCCCACTTACCAAAGTCAAACCAACCAGTGAGAGTCGACGAAAGGTGCTAATTTAAGTTCTGACAGACTGTGTTATCTGTACGCTAATAGCATTAAGACACTGTATGTGTGACATCTGCCAAGTTTTAAGTTCTTTGAACTTCAAGAGGCTGGGAAATTACAGGTCTTAAAGGACCAGTTGACCCAAAAATGGAGTTTCTGTCATTATTTATTCACTTTCATGTGATGCCAAACCCATATGATGTTGGAACACAAAATTAAATGTTCTGAAGACTCTTCATGTCAGCCTTTTCTAAATTATAGTTTATACAAAGATTGTTATGCATTCTATATTTCTCTATTATAAACTCTTGTTTCATGAATAACTTTAATATCCACATAAGCTTTCCGTTGCTCGTAAGGTTCTTTATAAAGGAAACAGGTTCTTTAGATTACTAAAATGTTCTTCACACTGAGAAATAAGGTTGTTTGGGGAAATAAATGTGGTCCATATGACCCAAGTATTATGTCACTTTATGAGTCTTCTGAATGTGACAAAAATGAATATGACTCATAGAGTAGTGCAGCTAGTCGGATTCTCATTCCCTTTAACCTTTGCTATGGGTTTTTATTATGGTTTTTCAATATATTAGTAAAGCAATATCTGTGGGATATATAAACTTACCTTTTTTATGGTTACCATGGCAATTAATCACATTCACCTGTCTCTTGTTATCCCCTGGTTATCTTGTGTATATATATCCCAGTGTTTCCTCTGTTCTTGGTTTGGTTTTGTCCTACATGGATGTTTTGCGTGCTTGTTGTCAGTTTTGTTTTCCTTTCCCGTGTCTGGATTTTTGGATGTTTGTTTGAATAAATGTTTGTAATTGCAGCTGGATCCTGCTTTCCATCACTCTAAAGCAGCCATGTTTTGGAGGTTCGTGGTGTACAACAAAATGTCCAAGAATCTTCACGTTATAAATAACCACATACAGGTTTGGAACGACGTGTGGATGTGAATAAAATCTAAATTTTCTATTTTGTATGAACTATCCCTTTAAGCCTTTGTCATGCCACAATCATCATATCAAGTGAGCTATTCTCTTTGGTACTGAAAATGCAAATAGAATATGAGTTACTTTCAAAGAGCTTACAGTGTTCATGGTGTTCCCATGCATTATACCATGCTAGAAACGGCTGTTGTTGTCATAGATTATGACACGAAGGTATGACTAATACACAAACCAGTGGAGCGGGGGTGCAAGGGGCTGCAGTTGTCATCAAGTTAAATGAACTGTGAATATTTTCACAGTGCGTGTCATTAGCAGCTTAGATTTGTTTCAACAAGGCTTACCTGAGGGCTTGGCCCCCAGGTATGAATGGGCTAATGCACACTCTAAAGCAAAGCCTTTTCCCCTCCGCAGGCATCTCCAAGCTGAAAGAAGCCTCATGTTTTCTCCATTATGAGAGCATTCCTTAGCAGAGAGATTGGTCAGTAGTTTGCACATGGAACATGCTGAATCCATTCATTTGAAAAGGGCCATTATTATAGTATATATTTCAAAATATTTATATAATATGACAAACTTGCCATTGGTGAATAGTTGTTTTGTTTCTTACATTTTGCTTTGCTTTCTAATGTGTATTCATTCTGAATATGCATGTTCCTGTAGATGGGCTGCAAACTTTGGTTTCCTATTATGCATGAGTCATTGCTTCTGTAACCTTTGGTTGCTTGTGTTGTGTGCTATGTTCCAAGCCTTCCTTTTGTGGAAATAGAAGTACACTTAAGCATACTTTTAAAAAGAGTACATATTAAGTAATTATATAGGCTACTCTAAATTAATATATAAAATTATTTTTCTCAGCATTAATATGTACTTAACTGCCGTGCTGTTTGTTTGGGAAACAATGTTTAACAATGGCCTCATTCACCATACAAGCACCATAAATGTGCTACAAATGTACTATATTCAGAGTTCTACCAGAAAGACTCGGGAGATAGAGGAATGTACGAAGCATACATTTATTGACAGCTCAGCGAGCACAATTATAAATTTCTTTGGCGGAAGGCCCCGTCCATGGTTCGTAATCCGAGGGTAGCGAATCTGCATTTCCTGCCTGAAGACGAAGGCAGGGGCGCAGCAGACCCCCCTGGAAGGTAAGGACAGGACCATCCTGGTGGTGGTGGGGAGGGTGGAGGTTGTTGTCGCGTTGGCATCTGCGAACTCAAACATGTGTAAGTACGATCTTTTATACAGGAGTATAAAGACGTGATTGGATAATGATGAAGGTAATTAATGACGAAGTGATTGAGTCTTCCTGGCAGAACTTAGGCTAAAGCTTCCATTTCTTTAAGCACCACTGAAACTCTGTATAAGGAAAAAAAAAAAATGTGAGTTTTTATTCATTGAACATCTTTCTGTCTTCTGCAGCTTATATGTTTTGTTATGACAAACAAGAGTCCATGGTGTTGACATTGAAGGTCAATGACTTCAAACCTGGTGTTATGTGTAAACTTCTCATTCATTCTTTCATTCATTCATAAATAATATGGCTGAGATCCCTATTACAGTTTTAGTTATATATGTTATATAAATTACACTAACCTAAAGGATTATTAGGAACACCATACTAATGCTGTGTTTGACCCCCTTTTGCCTTCAGAGCTGCCTTAATTCTATGTGGCATTCATTCAACAAGGTGCTGAAAGCATTCTTTAGAAATGTTGGCCTATATAGATAGGATAGCATCTTGCAGTTGATGAAGATTTGTTGGATGCACATTCAGGGCATGAAGCTCCCATTCCACCACATCCCAAAGATGCTCTATTGGATTGAGATCTGGTGACTGTGGGGGCCATTTTAGTACAGTGAACTCATTGTCATGTTCAAGAAACCAATTTCAATTCAACTCAATTCAATTAAATTCAAGTTTATTTGTATAGCGCTTTTTACAATACAAATCGTTTCAAAGCAACTTTACAGAAAATTATGTTTCTACAATATTTAGTAATATCTTATAAGTGGTGACTGTCAGTTTGTGGACGTATGGCAGGATTTGTAGAAAAAATTATACAAGACGTAGTCAGCCAGACGATGAACATTATTAATATTATTAATAATTAGTAATTATTGTATGATGCAGTCACACTTGTAGCAATATTTGTTAGTTCTGTTTGTTGATTCAGGGTTAGCATCATCTGGGGTCCTCTGAGGGTCAGCATCATCTCTTCTCAGGTGTTCTGGATCCAGACTGGAGCTTGTGTAAATCCTAGTTAAAACATAGAAACAAATACAGACATCATTAGCATAGCTGCTGATCCAACAAAGTAAAATTAATTAGTTTAACCCAAGCTAAAGAATAAAAATGCACATTTGATCACATGCAACTACACTCACGATTTAAGATACATTATTCAAATGCTTGGCGAAAGAGATGCATTTTTAATCTAAACCCAAACATTATCAGGAAGGCTATTCCAGAGTTTGGGAGCCAAATGTGATAAAAGCTCTACCTCCTTTAGTGGACATTGCTATCCTAGGAACTACCAAAAGGATGGATTGTAACGTGGTAGAAGGCTAGTTAGGTACGCAGGAGCTAAACCATTTAGGGCCTTATGGGTAAGTAATGATAATTTGTAACTGATACAGAACTTAATAGGTAGCCAGTGCAGAGACTGTAAAATTGGGGTAATATGATCATATTTTCTTGACCTGGTAAGGACTCTAGCTGCTGCATTTTGGACTACCTGTAGCTTGTTTACTGAAGAAGCAGGACAACCACCTAGAAGTGCATTTCAATAGTTTAGTCTAGATGTCATGAATACATGAACTAGCTTTTCTGCATCAGAAATAGATAACATGTTTTGTAGCTTGGCAATGTTTCTAAAGATGGAAGAATGCAGTTTTTGCAAAATGGGATATATGATTTTTAAAAGACAAGTTGCTGTCTAATATAACACCCAGATTTTTGACTGTAGAGGAAGTAACAGTAAATCCATATAGTTGCAGACTGTAATCTACACGATTCTGTGTAGTGTTTTTTCGTATCTCTGTCTTACCCGAGTTTAATTGGAGAAAATTATTTGTTATCCAATCTTTTACATTTTCAACAAGCTCTGTTAGCTTAGATAATTTCGAAGTTTCATCTGGTCTCGTTGAGATATATAGCAGCATATAAGTGGAAGCTAATTCCGTATTTTCTAATAATATTACAAAGGGGCAACATGTGTATTGAAAATAAAAGGGGACCTAGGACGGATCCTTGTGGCACTCCATATTTAACTGAGGATAAATGAGATTACTCCCCATAAACAAAATTGTTGCAATCGGACAGGTAGGATCTAAACCATTTTAGAGCCTGCCCTTGAATACCTGTATAGTTTTGTAATCAATCTATGATTATGTCATGATCTATGGTGTCGAACGCAGCAATAAGATCAAGTAAGACTAGAAATGAGATGCAGCCTTGATCTGACAAAAGTAGCAGGTCATTTGTTTTTTTTAAATGATTCAAGCTTTATGACATCCATCCTTCTGGAAGTAGCCATCAGAGGATGGGTACATGGTGGTCATAAAGGGATGGACATGGTCAGAAACAATGCTCAGGTAGGCTGTGGCATTTAAACGATGCCCAATTGGCACTAAGGGGCCTAAAGTGTGCCAAGAAAAGATCCCCCACACCATTACACCACCACCACCAGCCTGCACAATGGTAACAAGGCATGATGGATCCATGTTCTCATTCTGTTTATGCCAAATTCTGACTCTACCATATGAATGTCTCAACAGAAATCGAGACTCATCAGACCAGGCAACATTTTTCCAGTCTTCAACTGACCAATTTTGGTGAGCTCGTGCAAACTGTAGCCTCTTTTTCCTATTTGTAGTGGAGATCAGTGGTGCCCGGTGGGGTCTTCTGTTGTTGTAGCCCATCCACCTCAAGGTTGTGTGTGTTTTGGCTTCACAAATTCTTTGCTGCATACCTCGGTTGTAACGAGTGGTTATTTCAGCCAAAGTTGCTCTTCTATCAGCTTGAATCAGTCGGCCCATTCTTCATCATACTTCATCAAAAATTAAGAATGTTGCTTTGGCAATATAGCTGATGTAACAAGTAATTCAATATATTTATGTATTTATTTATTTTTATTTATTATAAGAAGACTTAAATATAATGCACACAAGCCATATGGATTCATGCTGATTCCCTTAATTTTATAAGACCAGAGTCTGCATATATATTTAGAAGAATTCGTAGGATATGACAAATCGCTGACATCCG
Source organism: Carassius gibelio (assembly GCF_023724105.1). NCBI lineage: Eukaryota > Metazoa > Chordata > Actinopteri > Cypriniformes > Cyprinidae > Carassius > Carassius gibelio. The sequence goes on from NC_068383.1 coordinate 22,607,378, forward strand.
TTTATGCTTCTCCACAGCTGATTAAAGATCATACATTGTGTTGCTTTCCGAGTTTATTCTTTTTGCAAACATGCATGTTGTTGCAGATGGGCTGCAAACCTCTTTTTGGCTCGCTGTCCTGCATGAGTCATTGCTTCTCTAAACTGTAGCCTGTGGTTGCTAGTGTTTTGAGGTTTTTGTTTTTCTTCCTGCCTTTATCTGATTTCTTATCGAGATTATCCCCTATCTAACTTTATTAAGCTTACTGATAAGAAGTCACAGACCGGAGCCTTTTTCCCTTAAACATTTCTCCATTGCCCAAACTCTGTTCAACAAATAACCATGTCCCTGCATTCCTTAAGCCTACATCTGCCAACACCTTCTCGCTACAGTGGCTTCAGCATTTTTTTTTTTTTTTTTGGCATGCCATCATATGGTGGCGTGGACTGTAATGGTGTGCTGACAGGTTTAGGGTGAGGTAATTTTTTTATACACCAGATCAGCCCCTGAGGAACTGTGCAGCCTTTGGGCTTCAGCTTTTAATCAAACAGACTTATTATGAACTAATTGTTGATATAAACTTTTAACGGATTGGACAAATCACTTTCCGCTCAGCACATTGTCATTTCTGACATGCCTTTTCAATGCACTTGCAGCACATTTGGTTTTGATTGCGTGAGCTGTGGTGTATGTGTTCGGTAATGATGCTAACACTGGTGATGTGTGTGAATAAGGCTTGCACATGCTGAGCAGTGCTTCAGTTCATTATGTGTTAGAAGACTGCATAAAGAAGTCTCTGATTGAAATCCCAGCTGTCCCACACACACACACACTTATACACACTCTACATGAAAAGTGCAACAGAGTGCACAGAAAGCTCCTCCGCTTTCCTCTCTCACTCATGTCAACTTGACTTCCCTGTCCTACCTGGACATGGCACATCCCATAACACCTAACCATGCTCCGAGTGAAAGCCTCTTCCACCTCTCCAGCCTTCCATTGGTGTCAGCTAATGGAGGTATTTGTTTCTGTCGGCTCATCTGGCCTCCATTACATGCCTACATGCCAGTTTTTTTCCCCCATTTTGGCTGAGCCACAATGTTTTTGTTTTGCAGCATCATTATGCTTTGTTTTTTGCAAATTTTAATGTACATTTTCTTAACGTTGGAAAATGAGACGGGATTGTTTTCTTTGCAGTCTGCCAGAAGTATGACCTTGAAAAGACAATCCACCTAAAATTAGGTCTGGTTTATTAGAAAGTCGCAACATAAGCTTGCATGCTTCAACATGACCTACGCTTACATACTAGTGCTTGTTAACAGAGGCATTTAATTATTATTATTGTTTGAAAACTGTGCAGCATCATTATTGTAAGTAAAATGCTTGTTTTAAATCAAAAACAAAAACATCCATTCACATGCATAAAATGTGTCAGCGCACACAGTCCTGGATAGATGGTTTACGATTACTAGTTTGGTACTGATTACAAACTGAATGAGGAAAATTGTGGTTAGAAACACAATCTAGATTATGCGTATTAGGTAATGAATTCTGACTACTTTTTGATTATTTTTTAGTTTACTAACAGATTTATCAAATAGACCCGTTTGGGATTATTGTGTACCATATTAATGAAAAAAAAATATTATTTGTTATCAATACAATTAGGTGCAGTAGAAATTACATTACGGCAAGGTTTCACAAACTGGGGTTAATGAAAAAGAAAACAGTAGGGTGCTGATGAAAAACCAATATAAAATGTCAAATTAAAATGAATGAAAATTTGTCAATGTGATGATGTGGCAATCAACATCAGAGAACTGACCATGAAAATATATTGTCAAATTACTGAAATCGCAGGGGGATTTTAACTAAATATTGGAGTGCAAATATGGGGAGTGCATGTACAGTTCTCTCTCCACCTTCAATACCACGACTTAGGTGCCCTTGAGCAAGGCA
>NC_068383.1:22611815-22741815 GCF_023724105.1 Carassius gibelio
ATATAAATAATTAATTAAATAAAATAAAATATTTTTACAGAAATACAGGGTTATATTAGCTATGTTAACTATGTCCAAATTAGCTAAAGCCTACTGAGTTACAATTTAATCAAGGCCTAATTTGCAACCCTGCTACCCATTTTTAATGATTATTAGCAAAATAATGCAAATCTGATTTGTTTAGAAAATGAGCTGATATAGTCATAAGGTTTGTGGCCATTCTTGAAAAAAAAATTGAAGCATGTTTATGAAACATGCTGGAGACATCAATTGATGTTTAGAGTTATTGACACATGCACACACACACACACACACACACACACATGTTTGTTTTTTGTGGAAAGTGGGGCCATCCCATAGGCGTTATGGTTATTATACTGTAGAAACTGTATATTCTATTGCCCTTCACCAACCCTACACCTAACCCTAACCCTCACAGGAAACTTTTTGCATTTTTACTTTCCCAAAAAAAAAAAAAAAAAAAAAAAAACTCATTCTCTATGATTTATAAGCGTTTTGAAAAATGGCGACATGGGTTATGTCCTCATAACTCATCCTCTCCTTGTAATACCTGTGTCATACCCATGTCATTATACAGAGTTGTGTCCTGATATGTCACAAAAACAAGAGCACACACACACACACACACATACACAGACTACACAGGACCACATTATAATTTTACCTGGGTTTAATGTGTAATTAATTTTTTTTCTAGGCACTTCAGTAAGAATGTAGTTTGTGACTGATTTCAGCACTCTAGTGAGTGTTATAAATTACCGGCCTTAAAGCTAGCCTCCATAATGCTGCAAGATATTTTATTTTAAAGAAAAAAAATGGCCATGAAATGTATTATTCTTCTGTGATATGTATGAGTGAGACTACTTTCATTTAATGTTAAAAGTAGGTCCGCTGATTTAAAACATGTAATTTCCCAACAAGAAGCAAAAATGTAATTCAGGGATAGTAAAAGGTAAAATTAAATCGACAATTTAATGTGCTAACTGGAAAATGTGTTAGCAGAAAATATACTTATATTTGAAAATTAATCAAATAAGCCTCTATTAAAAAAAAAAACATGACAAAACTGGTCCCAAAATATAATATTTTTCTAACTTTCATTTAAGCAGTGCTGAGAAGAAAACCCTTTAGTCTATATTCATAAATGAATAAGACTGGTTGCTTTAAATTTACATTACATTACATTTAGTCATTTAGCAGATGCTTTTATTCAAAGCGACTTACAGATTAGGACAATCGAAACAATCAAAATCAACAAAAGAGCAATGATATGCAAGTGCTATAACAAGTCTCAGTTTGCTTAACACAGAACATATAGCAAGGGCTTTTTAAATAATATAATAAATGAAAAGAAAACAGATAGAATACAAAAAGATTAGAAAGCTAGTTAGTTTTTAAGAAATCAAGAAGAAAATGCATATAGAGCAAGTCTAAAAGGGACATTTTCTTTTTTTATTTTCTTTTTTTTTATTAATAGAATTAGAATAGAGAGTACTAAAATAAGAGGGTCAACTAAAAATGGAAGAGATGGGTTTTAATCCGATTCTTGAAGATGGCTAAGGACTCAGCTGCTCGGATTGAGTTAAAAGTGACTTTGTGATTCTTTGGGATGGCACAATCAAGCGACGTTCACTTGCAGAACACAAGCTTCTAGAGGGCATATTTGTCTGAAGTAATGAATTTAGCTAAAGGGGTGAATAACAGTGGTGGTTTTGTAGGCAAACATCAATTCCTGCAATTTTAAGAAAGCAGCTATAGGTAAGAGAGTCCAAATTGATAAACAGAGGTTTGAAATGCATTATTTTTGGCTCATTAAAAATGTATCTTGCTGCCGTGTTCTGGATTAATTGTAAAGGTTTGATAGAACTTGTTCAAGAGTTTGAACAACGAGTTGTGCAGTAGGTTCCAAAAGCCTAATCTCCTTGATGTTGAATAAAGCAAATCTGCAGGACTTGACAGTTTTAGCAATTTGGTCTGAGAAAGTCTGCTGATCATCTATCATAACTCCAAAGTTTCTGGCTGTTTTCAAAGGAGTTATGGTTCATTTTCCTAACGGGATGGTGAAATTTAACTTGGCAAGGTTGAGTTGAAGGTTATGATCTTTCATCCAGCAAAAAATGTCTGTTTGACAAGCTGAGATATGAGCAGCTATTGTCGTCAGGATGGAATGAGTGATAGAGCTGAGTGTCATCAGCATAGCAGTGGTATGAAAAGCCATGTTTCTGAATGACAAAACCTAATGATGCCATGTAGACAGAAAAGAGAAGTGGTCCAAGAACTGAGCCCTGAGGCACCCCAGTAGATGGATGTTCCAACTTGGACATCTCACCTCTCCAAGATACTTTGAATGACCTATCTGATAAGTAAGACTCAAACCACTGGAGTGTGGATCCTGAGATTGCCCATTGCCAATAGGGTTGACAGGAGGATATAGTGGTTTACCATGTCAAAAGCAGCAGACAGATCAAGAAAGATTTGGATTCCACTTTTGCCAGTCTTATAGCTTCAACAACTGAGAGCAAGGCAGTCTCGGTTGAATGTCCACTTCTGAAGCTAGACTGGTTGCTGTCAAGGAGGTTGCTCTGTGCGAGAAAGGCAGAGACTTGGTTGAATACAGCTTGTTCAAGTGTTTTTACAATGAAAGGAAGAAGGGAAACAGGTCTGTAGTTATCTAAAATAATGGGTTGAGGGTGGGTTTCTTAAGTAGTGGGGTAATATGAGCCTGTCTAAATGTTGAGGGAAAAACACCAGTGTGGAGGGATATGTTAATGATGTGAGTGAGTGCAGGTACAACTGCAGGAGAAATGGCTTAAAAGGAGATGAGATGGAATAGGATCAAGCCGACAAGTAGTAGGATGATTAGAAAGGAAGAGTTTTTAGACTTCTGCCTCAGAGAGTGAAGATAAGGATGTTAATATGTGTATGTTTACTGGTAAGATATGCTTGACAGATTTTGGTGTGGAAAATTGTGAACTGATGTTTTTCATTTTATTAATGAAAAACGTTGCAAAAAGGGGAGGGGAGGACTTTTTTTTTAAGAGCATGAGAGAGTTAGACTAATTGTTAATTTTGTTATGGTACTGTGTTCTTTTATTAGTGGAGACATTAGTAGAGAAGGAAGAGAGGAGTGACTGTTACACATTAAGGTCAGTAGTATTTTGTAGTAGTATTCATATTGTTTCTCTATGTCATTATTAGTATAGTGATGTAGACTTTGCTATTCATTTAGGAATAAAACCATTATTAAAACTTTATAGTTATAGTTATTGTCCTTGATGTGAATGGCCTTTAAAGGAATAGTTCACAAAAAAACAACAACAACAAGAAAATGACTATTTGTTGGATATTTGCTCAATCTCAGATCTGAAGAAATGTAGCTTTCCATCACTCCACGGGTGCCATCAGAATGAGAGTCCAAACAGTTGATAAAAACATCGCAATAACCCACAAGTAATCCATACCACTCCAGTCCATCATTTCATGTTCTGGGAAGCAAAAAAATGTAAGAAACAAATCCATTTAATAAGTTGTGTTTAGCTTGAAAAGTGAAGACTGTTGCTTTCAGCTAAAATAGGAGTCCTCTATCCATAATATTGCTTTATCCATTGAATTAATCATCTTGTTTTAATCAGGAGAGAAATATGCAAAGATCACAATCAAAATCAGTACAAAATGATTCTAAACAAATATGTAGGTGGTTTTGATGTGAGAGAACAACAGGATATGGATATTCCACTGGAGGATGGATTATAGACATTATGAGCGTCCATTGATGAGATTTTCCAAAATCTATTCCCATGAAGAAACAAACTCATCTACATCTTGTATGGTCTGAGGGTGAGTACATTCCTTTATTCCTTTAATACTGCTAATCCAATTATTTTAGAGCCATCTTCATATGCTTCTGTGTATTATGAATTTACACATCATGAATTAGCATACCGAAGCAGTATGGATTTCAACCTCAGAAACATTATTCAACCACAACCATTCGATGTCCACCTTTCCATTCGATGCATAAAATATATTATGTTTATCATGCCCTGTGGCTGTTATGGAAATCACATGACTTTAATTGGCAGCTGTGAACGATAGCACCTGCAAACAACTTGGCGGTTGTTCTCGTGGTCTGGCTGGAGTCTTACTGCGCAATTTAAACAAAGACTGATCATTGAAGCAGAAAAAATCAGGGTTGCGAGGAGAGAGGGAGGCCTGACAGCTCATGATTGATGATTGGTCGGCACCCTAAGCCTGACACCCACCACTCACCCATTCTGCATTTACAACAAAGTCACCAGTGTGTCATCCGCCTGCGCCCAACCCCAGTGCAGCCAATCAATACGCTTCGTCCCAACACTTCAAATCACACTCGACCACATACTGCTGAGTAGACACAAGACATGGGAGGGCACATCGTACATGTAGATTAAAAATCTGCCAACAGTAACCTTAGTGCAGAGCGTGCAAGCACACACTTGCACCCAGGACACTCACGTTAAGTACCAAACTGTATGTCTGCTCATGCTGAGACAAAAATAGCGAGCCATGCCAGAATAATCAAACTCTCAGTGCAACTGTATTGTAAACATTCAAATTACAAGTTTGTTTAAACACTGAAGTGTTTACTTTTTCGAAATATCACATGAATGAAAAGTCAACCCAAACCAACGGCTTTCCAAAGAAAGCAACTCCCTTTGGAAATTATGAGAATAGACGTTTGATGAATTCACAGGCAGAGAAATTAGGTGAAGTTACAAAATGGGTGCCATTTGTTGCCCTCATATACATATGCATAAAAAAGACAATAATCTTCATGGGTTTATTACGTATGCATGCTGCTGTAAGGCCACATTTATTTAACATACAGTATATAGACCAAATATACAGTAAAACATCAATACCGTGAAACAGAATTACACTTGAAAATAACTATTTTCTATTTTCATATATTGTAAAATGCAGTTTATTCCTGTGAATTTTCAGTAGTCATTTCTTATTATTATCAGTGTTGAAAACAGATGCTGCCAAATTAGTATTATTTTTATTATCAGGGTTCTTTAATGAATAGAACATTCAAAAGAAATTTCAGTCCTACTGTATTACTGACAGAAAACAACCGATCACTTTTATTTATGTTATTGAATGACTTTGAGCACAAGAAGTGCAATATTAAATGTAACTGTAGAGCTGTCAACCTGCTTACCTTTCTGAAGGCATAAACATATCCCTACTGTACTGAATTACCCATCACAGAGTAACTCACTTTTTTCTGGTTTGTGATAAAAGATATTTTCAGGGTTATGATTCTTGTGGGTGACAGAAAAGATGTGTTTTCAATTAACTCCTGTTCCAGGGACTGATGGTAATACAATCTATAGTACAGATTTAAATCTTTTTTGCAAATGTTCCGATTTGCGTATGTACTGTGTGTGTGTGTGTGTGTGTGTGTGTGTGTGTGTGTGTGTGTGTGTGTGTGTGTGTGTGTGTGTGTGTGTGTGTGTCTTTCTACCAACAGTTATTATCAGTCATAAAACTAGAAGTAGTAATAAGATATATAATAGTCTTACTGAAATTATTTATTATCATGATTTTGTTCTTTATAGTTTGGTCATTCTCTGCCAAACCAGACTAATATTCATATTTTGACCATAATTTGCTCCCAGATTGATCTCCAATGCCATTTAAGCCAAGCAGTCACAGACTCAAGGACACACAAGAATCTAAATCAGTAGTTCAGAAACCCTCTATAGAGCAGAGATGGTTATTATGTATCTCTCAGTTGTTCAAGGACATGTCAGCCTCCTTATCAAGTTCCATTAGTGTGAACAGAATAAATCAGGACAGTATGTTAGAGTTCTGTTTGTCGACTGCTTCACAGTGCTGAAAGTAATGTAAAATAAAACTGACATAAATCTATGATCTATCAACTTAACTACTGGACTGTGTTCAGATGATCTGTTTTAAAATACTTCAGTCCTGTCTCCTCCAAGATATTACAGAAAAACCCACAGAGCCATTTCCAGAAATGATTGCCTTCAGACATGTGAAAAAATCTTGAAGGATATGAGCAAACCTATTTGAAATTATTAGGTTCATCATTTACTTTTCTCCAAAATCATCTTCAAGACAATTTAAGAACTCCAATAGTTATTTTCTTTCATTTAAAGTGATAAGTGATGAGTGTCATATTAGCATTGAATTAATTTATCCCATTACAATAACATTCATGCCTCGTGAAAGGTGTGCGCATATCTATTCATGAGCTAATAATGGAATCCTTTTCCATCATAATTATGTGCCACATATAACTATTTATGGTCTCTCAAAGAACATTTTAATCACCACTTTTCGAAACTGGTAAAAAAAATAAAATAAAAAAAAAACTCCATTTAAAATAAAAAATGTGTTCACCAGAACATATCAAACTTTTTAAATCAATATAATGAATGATGGGATGGGTACAGATCTTGTATAAAATGTTCACATGCTTACACCTGTGACACTATATATAATAACATAATAACAAGCTTTATTGTTTGGCAGATATTTGTGTTTATTCTTTTATGTTAATAAATGTAAATTGATAGAAATTAATTTTAAAATAAATGAATGAATAAATAAATAAATAAATGTGTTTATTGATCAGTGCATATTTCTGTTTCATAAATTAATAAAATACATAAATGGGTGTTTAATAGTAATAATAGTATTAATATTTAATAGTATTAAAATAAAAAGTAATTTTCTTGTTAACAGTTAATTTTTCTGGTTATAATGTGTCTTGTCTTTTCTTCTCTCTGTGTTTGATGTATTTCCTTCCTGCCTTCTTCATCCCATGGCCTGTGTGTGACACAAGCTCTGAATCAAGTTACAATAGTGACATCTAGTGAGTCTGTTCATGTTTCAGGTTTCAAAGGCAAGTGCATACAGGGGGTCTGCTTTGTATACAAAGATAATTGAGCTGTTTAGGACACCACCGCTAAACATCCTTACCTTTGACTTCCACTGATAACTCCTTTGTTTCTCTGATTTTTGGAAAAAGCGAATGTAGGACCTATTTTGAGGACATGGACATCTTTTCTGTTTTTCCGGTTGAACCCAATATTTGGAGAGTCCACTTACATCATTCTATTAACTATAAGTAACTTTTCAACTAGGTGTCAACTAACTTTCATTAGAATGTTATTAGACTATTGGGTTAGGGTAAGTGTTCTTGCAAAGGTAATTACAGTCAGTACATTGTGTTTTGGGTGCCCATCAAAATAAAGGGTTAGATATTAAGCCTACTAATACTTTAAAGACTTCTCCTCGATGTGTTGCAAAGTTGCTTATAGTTAGTAAAATGTCTCAAATGGACTATTAGAATAAAGAGTCGCCCTGCTCTTTACTTGGCTTATTAATAGTCATAGTAATAGTAATAATAATAATAATGCAACTAAAATTTAATTTCTTGTGCAAATTATCTATGCATACAAAGATAAAAACAATATTGCTAAGGTTTTAGATAAAATTAATGTAAATTCAAATCTAGATACAGGGGGAAACAGGATGAAATTAATAAATAAATGAAATAAATAAAATGAAAATCAAATAAAGGCAGCTTGATCGTAGGTAAGCCCAGCAGTTTGGTCTGAATTAATTGCAGAAGCGTAATACTGAGCTCTAGAACAAATTAAAGCAGAATGGTTTAAGAAAAATCAATATAGTACCACTTTTAAAATGCTGTAATATGATTGATGAATACAGTTTTATATAAACTGTTTACATCATCATAATAAAAATACAACAGTCTAAACAAAAATATTTCATTTTTGACATCTGCATTTGTTTTTGTGTGTTTGTGTGTGTTGTGTGGCTGAGAGCAGTCTAAAGTGGTGGCCAGTATGCATAATGGAGTTCCCATGCAGCTGTAAATAATTCATGCAGCAGGAAAAGAGGGTAAGCATTGACCTGCTGCATTTTCATACATTAATCTCATCCTGACTAATGGCAGAATGAACTGCGCTAAGAGCGAGAGAGAGAGAGAGAGAGAGAGAGAGGGGTTTTCTGGGTTGTTAATGGAGGTTAAGTCAAATATATGCTGTGCAGCTACACTCCGGAATATTCTATAGGAAAGAAATTATGACTTTTCATTTCAGCACATTTGTTCTTTTATTTGTAAATAAACACCATTGTCTATATATATATATATATATATATATATATATATATATATATATATATATATATATATATACTGTATATATATTATGCTTGTGTACGGTTTCAATATACAAAAATAAAGGAAACCAATATGTAAAAACTAGGAATCACTTGTCTGGGGTGTACAGACTGACCTTTTTCCTTTATATACGTGTGAAGATTCTCATATATTTTTTATTATTTGTAGAGTAGGCATCCCCATTCAGTCAATCAGTAGGAGTTAAAGTATTAATCTAACAGCATTTTCTCCTTGCACATAAATAGAAGCAGCATTAGTGATCAATGGAGATGAATAAATAATGCATCAAGTCTTTGTTATTTGCAGAGAGCAAGAGTTAATAATGGTGAACATTTCAGTGCAATCTCTTATCTATCCATAAAAAGAAAAGGTTGGATTCCTAAAATGATGCCCCTTCATGCCAGGGAACACACATTACCTGCCCTCACCTATGTCTACCTGGGTGCCTTTAAAGTCTGTAAAGACCTCTAACATTATTATTCTATCAGTTTTCTTTATATTATATAATTTAAAATCCAATGCTACGAGTACTGTGTTAACCTAACTGAGACTTGTTATAGCACTTATATATCATTGCTCTTTTTGTTATTTTAGATTGCTTCCACTGTCCTCATCTGTAAGTCGCTTTGGATAAAAGCGCCTGCTAAATGACTAAATGTAATGTAATGTGTCTAGTCTGCCTACAAAGGGAGCCTTTAGATCATTTTAGTGTATTTGATGTAACAGAATATGTTGGCAACATTTAATGTTCAAAAAACACATTATTTTTAAAACACTGTACATTATTGTAGGTCCTCTATGCCCCGCCTCTTTCAAAAGTGTACTTTTCTACAAAGTCCGTCTTTCCGACAAGCACAGTCTGCTCTGATTGGCCAACTGACCCAGTGCATTGTGATTGGCAGAAGACTGCAAGCACTCGTCAGAAATGTAACACCCTTTCCATAATCGCGAGCTTCATCTTTCAAAATAAATGTTTCGACAGTAAATATAATGTCTTTAGTTTTACCATCAGTTCAAGCCCGAAAGGGGAACAGAGACAGTGACAGACACAGTGATGAACCTCGTATGTGTTTGCAGTACTGTACACAGGCCACGGATGGTTTAGACAGCTGACTCTGTCATGTGACCCTGTCTCTCTGTCTCTCTCTATCTCACACACACACACTCGCTGGAGCACATACACAAACACACACACGCATGACGCACAAAACTTTGCATTTAAACATTCAATGGCAAATACTTAAACTAATAACAAAACATACTTACAGTAGCTGATTCAGAAGCGCCAGATTGTTTTAGCAAAGTCACAATTACCTCCTCTCCTAGGTTCAAAAAATGGTCGTCCATAAAATGTAATCTTAAAGATTCCTAAATGCATCTTTTTTCGGAAGGCCAAATAGAGTGCTTTTACTTTCGCCTAGATTTTTGCTGCTTCAACACTAAGGGCCCTATCTTGCACCCAGCGCAATTGACTTTGTACACCGACGCATATGTCATTCCTATTTTGCACCCGCGCAAAGCGCGCTTTTCCCTCCACAGAAGCACGTCGCTAAACTAGTGAATGAACTTGCGCTCCCTGGGCGGTTCAGCGCAAAAAAGGAGGCGTGTTCCGGCGCAAACAATCCCTGGTGCTATTTTGCTGTTCCATTAAACAATTGCGCCACTGACCAGAAAAAAGGGCGCATGCTTGACCATAATGTATAGCGTGCACAACGCGCATACACTTTGCTCATGTAATCTACACAGATGCAACAGTTATTTTTGCAAATCATAAATTGTTACACTAAAAAAAATATTAACACATGAGATGACGGAAATCATTGTGGTGTATTTTGGGTGGGTTTCTCCCATCCCCATACAACACAACTTCTCTGTCTTTCACTGCTCTTACAAGAACATCAGTCTCCTCGGCTGTGAACCGCTCCTGGCGTGCGCCTGGTAAATACGCTATAATAATAGCAATCCATAATGGAACTTGCGCACCTGCTTTTAAAGGAAATGTTGGATAACGCTCTGATTAGTTTATTTCACGTTACGCCCAAACCACACCTATGAATAATGAAGCTACTTCAGACCAACCCATTTTAGATTTGCGCCGAGCGCAAGAGCCATTTATCCCGCCGGGAAAATAGCAACAGCGCCGAGACCCGCCCACAAAGTTACTTGCGCTTCGCACTTTGACACTTGCGTTTCAGATCGTTAAAATAGGGCCCTAACTGTGTTACTGAAACCACGCCTTCATTCTTTGCATTAACATTTGGGATGCATTAAACAAATATTTCCACATAGTGACGTAGACATGTGGGGGCGTGTTTGAATGAGCCATTTAGGGGGGTGTGGCAGAGTCTCAACTTTGATAAAGAATATCTCTTTGGATTTGAGACTTTAGTCTTTGCAGCTTTACAGATCTTCTCCATGCACCAAGAGCTTGAAACACTCCATAGAGAAAGGAAAATTTAAATTTAAATAAATTCTTGAATTTAATGGCCATACTATATAACTCCATAATATGGATCCTAAAGTTTTAGGACAAATGAAGGTAGTTCCAATTATTAACTGAAATGTACTTAAGCATTTTAAGTACCATTTGCAAATAACGCTATTTCATGAATGCATTGCAACAAGCTCAACCAGTATTTTTATAACCAGTATTTTTGTTTTATGTACTTTTATGCTTAACAGATTATCATACCGAGTCTCTTCCTATGCAGAGTGTTCCAAATTAATCACTTGAGGTTGATGAGAAATGGAAACAAATAAGATTCCATTTCAGTTATAAAACCCTCTTAGAAGGTATCTGCTTATGTAGGCTGTAGGCTGTGAAATCAAAAAGCCAATGTGCATGTTTCCTGTGACATTATGACTTTATTTATGTCTACAGTCTCAAGTTACTTATTTGCTTTGTGCATGATGGGACATTCTAAAACTTGAGAGAAGCCATAAACCAAACCTGCAGGGACAGCAGAAATCCACTGAGGATTTCACCCTCGGAAAGCCCCATCAGTTCAATCCCCCATAAGCCTCTGCTACCCAGTGAACGAGTGTGCATGTGGAGGTGTGAAGGATGACCAGGATGTGTCTTCTTTGTAGAAATCCTTCCAAAACCAGCAGTCTAAGTCCACGAGTCAACAAGACTTATTCTGAAAGCCCCACAGTATTAATAGCAAAGCATTAATAAATCATAGTGCCAAGCTGCTTTTATCTGAACCACTACTCTGCCTCAACTGGAGGTTTTAAGCTCACAGCCATAACTTGAAAAGAGTAGTTCAAGAGATAAAAAGAGCTAATGCAAGGCAGATAACCAAACATTAAGGTCACCAATTAATGGTACCCAGCCCAAGTCCAGATCCTAGATTGTTTCCATACAGAGTTCTGAGGAATTAAATAATTATAAAAGCAAATATATACAGCACACAGAAAACAACAGGTTAATATATTGTCATGTCTGTGCTGCATCTGTAACACAACTACACTGGAATCAAGTGGCAACACAACAAAACTAGATCACTCTTATTATAACCAGTTACTGAGTTACTTAGTAAGCGAAAAAAACTGCCTTACAAAATAAACTGGCGGTGGCAATTGATAAAGTTCAAGTTATGTTTATCCAGACCTTTTCTGGAAGGGTAATCCATAAACTTGACTCATTGAGCTGTATGGATGGATGTATGGATGTATGGATGGATGGATGGATGGATGGATGTATTGATGGATGGATGGATGGATCATGCATTCCTGCAAGAAATATATTTGAAAATTCCCTTTTGATGTTCTACATTTACATTACATTAAAAGGCCTTGAAAAAAAAAGTTTACACAAGGAATTCTGCAGAATTGAGATTGGCTCTGATGTTTAATCCAGAGGCTCTGAAAAGAGGAACTGTTTATTCTACCATGAGGTCATGGATGTGGAACGCGTTTTCTCCAATCGACCGTCCGTGTGAACAATAAACATTTTTGTAAAAGATAATTCAGCCATTATCCACCGAGATATCAGCAATGACTGTTTGTTTAACCTTTGAAAGGCCCTAGCCATTGTTTCTCTTTGGTGTTCAAAGGTGAAACTCGATACCCAGCCAGAGCCTGTTTATACCTGGTCGTCTCAGCAACTCCAAAACACAGAACTCCATGAATGAAATTCCAACATATCATCAATCATCCCTGACAAAAGAGGGACTGTTGTGGTATAACGAGCAGGGGAGGGTGTGTGTGTGTGTGTGTGTGTAGGCATAATGCAACATGCCCATGGTCTCTGAACCAATCCTTGTTTCCACGGTTGTCACTATCTAACCACAGCCACTGTGAACGACTCACCACTAATAATGCACTGCATATCAAAAAGAAAAAAAACAACGAATGTAGAGTTACTCAACCGAGGTGCTCCAGGGAAAGATGCAGTTTCTAATTGGTTCCAGAAGAGTCGGCTGCAAATTGACCCTCCTGCCCACATGGCTAATCCACCGAGCATGTTGAGCATGCGTTCAGAATTGCAATATACAGAGGGAGGAGAGATATCAGCTATCTGAAAATGTAGATTAAAACATCTCCCATCAGCAACCCCTCATTTTGTTTTTATGAATGTTAATGAGGCTTTACAGGAAGTAGGCCTAATGCCTTCATAACCCTACATCCAAAATCCCAAATTTGGAGTCTGGTTCACATTTGTACCACGGTGTTGATCTAATACAGAGTGTTCAGGTTCAAAGCGGAGCCCACAGAGAGGTCCCATTTCAGCATGAAAGAAAACTTCTCAAACTGAAACAGGCACTTCGTGCTGTGCCTCATTGGTGGTGAAAAGTAAATAACTTTCGTCAAAAACCACAGAAGCCGTGGAGCATTAATGCAGATAACTCCAGCTAACAGGAAGACAAAAGAAGCAACCATGATTATGCGTCCCAAACGGTTGAATCACTTCTTTGCGTAGCATGCTATGGCGACACACAAGTAAAACCTGTTTAAACTTTGCATTTCCTGCCAATAGTGTCTAATGGAGTCAATAACAGCTCTTAATGACACATGTTGATGGACTGGTGTACTAAGAGAGTGTGAGGTGAGGGAGGTAGACAATGCCACCCTCTCCACCCTCTCTCTGATGTTGTATGTGTTCAGCCGAGCTGCTTCCTTATCTGTCAACCTGCTGTAATTTAGGCCGGCACTCTGATCACAGCCCCAACCTGCTGGACCTGTTGACGGCATGCAGGAGTCATGTACACAGAACAGACACCAAGACAGGACATCATCACTCACTTCTATGACCCCACAGACAAAGCTTTATGCTGTCTCAAGGACGATTCCCATTCGATTGCACTTAACGCACTCTTTAGTGCCTCCACTCGCTTCTCAGTGAGGTGATCAGATGTCTCAAAGACAGAGGGCTCTGTTTCCCTTACCTGGATCCCTCTCATGTACCCAAAGCAATATGTAACAGTTTCCTTATTTTCTCCAGTGGGACGGCCATGACAGTAAATTTCTATTACTAATATTCTTCCATATGGTCATATGAAAATTTGATGGTGGAACGCCCGAGGCTGAGGTTGCAGCTGAGAAGTGGTTGGGTAAATGTAGAATTGTACAATCCAGACCAGGAGGGGCTTCCTCAAATACATCTGCTCTGGGACGCTGAGGTGTAATCAGAGCAAGCCAGGCCCCAGAGCTCGGCTGCCACATTTATCGGATCCTAGCTCGGAAAATGAGAGGGATCCATCATGGCAAAGGTGTTGACAGCATGTGTGTTTGGGTGTGTGCGAGCGTACGTGTGATAATATGTTCTTCAGCTCCCAGCAAAAATACTTGGCTCAGAGTTGATTTCCCTGAATTGGAGAGGGTTTGGGTTTTGTGTCAAAAAATATAACATCACACAATATTTTGCGTAATGTCTCTGCTATGTTTTGAAATCACAACCTTTATAACCAGAACCAATAAGTAACCCGAGGATGTCATTATCCATTAACACTAACATTTCCTCTGCAATTGAACATTGGCCAGAATAAGGCTCACAATGCATTGACAGTAGATTCTAATTACTTGCTGGTAACACTTTTATCTCTAAAGTACAATTGGAACAGCTTGCCAAATCCAAAATGACTGTGCCACCCCGAGGCTCCTCCTGAAATGGTGTGAAGCCACAGGAAAACCAGTTGGTCTGATCCGATAAAGAGCAACATAATGTGCCTCACATGGAGTTCCCTGTGGAGAATATTGCATGCATTTACAATACTCTGTATGGATTCACAAGAATTGAAACTGATTTAATGTCCTGTGTAGCGCTGAAAACCTGATAATATTAAAAGTTTAGTTTATTTTGTTGACTCTACACTGAAAACATATACAGTCAGGTCCATAAATATTTGGACATCGACACAATTCTAATCTTTTTGGCTCTATACACCACCACAATGGATTTGAAATGAAACGAACAAAGAGATTTTTAAGGGAAAGAAGTGGAATGTTATGCAATGGCCAAGTCAATCACCTGACCTAAATCCGATTGAGCATGCATTTCACTTGCTGAAGACAAAACTGAAGGGAAAATGCCCCAAGAACAAGCAGGAACTGAAGACAGTTGCAGTAGAGGCCTGGCAGAGCATCACCGGGGATGAAACCCAGCGTACGCTGATGTCTAATTGATCTCCAGACTTCAGGCTGTAATTGACTGCAAAGGATTTGCAACCAAGTATTAAAAAATGAAAGTTTGATTTATGATTGTTAATCTGTCCCATTACTTTTGGTCCCTTAAAAAGTGGGATGTACATATACAAACTGTTGTAATTCCTACACCGTTCACCTGGTTTGGATGTAAATACCCTCAAATTAAAGCTGAAAGTCTGCAGTTAAAGCACATCTTGTTCGTTTCATTTCAAATCCATTGTGGTAATGTATAGAGCCAAAAAGATTAGAATTGTGTCGATGTCCCAATATTTATGGACCTGACTGTACAACATGTTATTGGCATAACTATGCATTCAAGAGTTGGCTGGATAGCATTGGCATAACTGTAAATTTTGTCCGTAAGATTGCCTAAAATCATATATAAAAGATAGTTCAGAGTTCCTGATATATCTTAAAGATCTTCCACAATGTGATTCAGATACAATCACGTGTACCCTGGATACTGAATCTCCTTATACCAATATTGATCATAAAAAGGGACTTGAAGCATTAGAAAATGTTTTTAATAAAAGGACGAATACAATTCCATCTAGAGTATTTTTATTGAATTACCTTATTTTGTTCTGAAAAGTTTTTTTTTTTTTTTTTTAATGGCATTCCATACCTTCAAATCACAGGCACAGCTAGTACACAGCTAGTTTAAAGAAATAAGTTACAATGAAAAGTGGCTTTCATCTGCAGAACAAAGGGTACAAGCTAGACCCTGTGAATATTGTCTAAACCCAAACAAATGTAGGAGAACATCATCAAGGTCATGTCTTATATATTGTACTACATATGCACCGAAAACTTTCAATATAAGTATGGTGTGTAAAAACTACTGGCACATTCTACAAGATGATCCATTCCTAAAAGATACGTTTAAAGACCCTCCACTTATTGCTTAAAAAAGAGCGAGAAACATTAGGAATCGACTAGTTAGAGCTTGTTCCCCCGAAGAAATCTACAAGCAGGAGTCCTACAGGAAGATTCCCTTTTGGAAATTTTAAATGTGAAACATCTCGACGTTTAATGGGTCGCATTACTGAGCAGGAGTTCAATAAAAAGAGGTGACACAACTAAACCAGTAGCAAAACAATTTAAAGAATGTACACATTCTGTGTCTACCTTTCTAATTATTATTATTATTATTTTTTTTTATTTTTTTTTTTTTGGCATTGGACATATAAACATTCCTGTAAGAGGAGGTGACATGGATCTTATTTGGAAAATAAGAGAGGCATTTTGGAATTATTTAAAATTCAAACTCTTGATTTCTGCATGCCCTTTATTATTCCTATAATTCTAATTGACTTCATACTTTCTTTAAGCATCCAAATTGCTATTTATTGCAAATATATATGTAGCTAAAACATATCACAGGTGTAAATGTTTCACTACAAGCAGTGCTGTATGGGTGTCAAAAGAAATGTAGAAAGAGGTGGGAGGTAGGTATACATACACACGCATGCATTTGCATGAAAGATGCATGCAATTAAATGTGATGTGGCACCACAGACTGCCTCCAGCCAACTTAATCCATCATGGGAAACTTTATCAGTGGGTCTCCGTCCCAACATTCACCCCCCAAAGCTGTAGTGCTAACCTTCAATTCCAAATTGCACCCTAGCTGAGCCTACTGCCTAGCCGCCTTAACCTGATACCCAGTAGTGTACCGTGGGGTTTCAGTCAGGGCCTTGAGTAAGCAACTGCAAACTACATACCCTTACACATCTATCTTACACATCTCTGTAACAGCTAACACAGCCATTTGCATATAAGTAGCATATTATCCCGCACACAGGCTCTCACCACAATGACATCTGATCAACAATTTCAACAGTATGCTAGATTAGAAAACTGTACAAATGCTGGACATCCACACACCACGCCACAGTATTATCAACGCACCATGTACACCTCACCTGTCACTTGTACAGTAAATAAAGTTTGTGCTTCTGTCATTACATGTCCTTTACTCATATTAAAAAGTAAACATGGCCAAATAACTTCTTGTGCTCTGTGCTAGCTGTAAGCCACCCATAGTTGCAATCTTTGAAATGGCACACAAAACCTTTGTAAGCGAATTCAGTTTGAATAGTTTATCCATTCTCAGTTATTCCTCTTTTGGCTGCAAAAGAGTGCCTTGAAAATGGCATTTAGTAGATCAGCAACAAGATCTGGTGTAGGCGCCGATGACTGCAGCTGTCAATAATGTGATATTTATCCCTGGAATGTGAATTTTACCAGGGGAAACCCACTAAAAATTTGTATTTTACTCTTGGAATGCGATTTGTAATGGGGGAACCCCTCGAAATGCATCATGCTTCACTTGTTCACATGCCACACATGTTTTTTGATCCATTTAATCTCTTCGATTGTTTTTGCCATTTTACTTGACTAGCTGGACTATGATAACAGTTATCTGTATTTCCCCACCCTTGAAGAGCACCAACTGCCTGTGATACTCATGTTATGATGCCAGGGCTCAAATAAACTATGGTCAGAAATACTCTGATACTAGGCAAAAGGTCATCGTACATGTAAACCCGGAGTGAGCTGTTGTTTTCTATTCTAATCAAAATGGTCCAGCGCACTGTGTATTTAGAGCTTCCTCTGGGAAACAGATAGCATCTAGTAATAAAGCGAGATGGATTGTGTCTCTTTTACATGGATCAGGGGGGACCAAGACAAGGTCTGCTCAACCTTGCCGAACACAGTCGGTCCCCATGCCATAAATGAGGTGGTTCGAGAGGACCGCCAATGACTGATTATCCTATCCCGACCCAGAGGAATGCTGACCTCTGGAGAGCACTTCATTAGCCTGGCTGGCACTAGTCTGTGATAGAGCTATCAGCAGTAGCAGCAGAAAGCCAGCCATGCCAGTAGAAAGGTGAGTCCCTTTGTCCAGAGACAGGTGTGTAACTGTAGCTTACTGACAGAGTTGTAAATCAGCGCCACTGAAATGCTATCTGAACAGGCTAACCGTGTTTTCTTTCTACCTTTGTCTCCACTTCTCATTCTCTCGTTTCTCAGATACACAGTTTCATTTCTACTCTGCACTGACAATGCATTATCAATGTTCAATGTTCATGTTTACTTTGATTTGCTGCCCTCATGCATATTCATTCCAGACCTTGTGAAGATTCATGGCGTTGCTGTCCGAGCAGTACTACGATGACATTAAAACCTAGAAAGATGGCCCCTTCTTTATATATCCAACTTGGATTATTATTTATTTGACAGAGCATGTTGCAATGCATTATGGGAGTGCCTTTTACATGACAGATAAATGCTGACTGGTTAAAACGGTTAACTTTTTACCTGTTTAAGCAACTCATTAGGTTGCAGGGCAAATTTAACATATTACTATGATCAGGGCAAAGGCTGGCCTTTTAAAATCAGTGGCAACTCCTCAGAAGCTGTTATCTAATGGCCCAGGTTGACCCTTTAAATAGAATGTCTGAATGTGTTATTGAGGATATTGTTTCCTACAAACATCTAGCACTCGGGCAATAACAATCACATCAGGCAAAATGAAGTTATCTGAGAATAGAATTAAACTCCAAATGACCCTTTGCTCTGCTTCACAGCCCTCCATTAATAATTTCTAATCTAATCAGAGAGGATAAATGTACTATTGCCAGCCACGCCGGGCACCTTGCCAGGAGGAGGGGCGTTCAGTGAAAGACGGGCCTCGGATGAGGGGCGAGAGGGGAAAATAGAGATGTCTTTTCAGGGGAGGCCACTGCTTGATTTTCCTCCTTTGTTAGCTCTCTCTTGGCAAATGTCCTTGTCATGTCCTTGTAACTGATAGACATGTCTCTTTGTAAATAACCCAGGGTTGAATGATAAAATACGGAAGGCGGGACATTAAATTGGCAGACATTACTCATCTGACGTAGAAGATGACTATGTAACATTCTCTGCATAATCCCTCTCATTTAAATTAGGTATTGCTTTCATCAACATCCCTATAAACATTCACGCACACACACACACTGTGCAGTCATTGTTTGACATATTTATGAAAGTATGAAATGTCAGTGGCTTGGAAGGTCCAAACTTTTAGACCATACTAACAAATGAAATGTTAAGTCAATCACTGGTGTCTATTCTTCTGATGGCTCATCCAATCAGATTTGGCTGTCAAAACTATCCTATGGCCTCATCATCACTTACTGTATCCCAATGACACTACCCTCTGTTTTTCCTACAAATGGGAATTCATGTTTGTTTACAGCATATACCATAGGTTGTATGTTTCTAGAATTCTGCTGAATTTTGTTGAGATTTTGGGATTGCTTTATTTAAAGGGTGACAAAATAAATCCTAACTCACTTGGACAGCAGTATATATGAAGTCCCAGCATATGAATGCCTAAGAAGGAGTAATATGGTGGTTGTTTGGATCTTGACGATAATAGAAAAAAAAAGGGGGGGGGGGGCAAAGGTTTGCTATTTCTGTTTCCATTGTGTGTGTGTTTCCATTGTAACACATGGCCATCAAAGCTTTAGCTGAGCAAAGAATGTAGGGAGCTATTTAGAAAGAGTGGAAATTATAAGGTCAATTTGGTGGAGAGAGGGTTCAAAAGCTGCCATCAAATTGTTTCAATAATGAGCTGTTTCCGTTATTATTGAGTGGAAAAATTACATTTTTCCGACTCCTCAAAGATCTGCAGATAATTGGATTGGAATTTCAAATGAGAGCCCTCATCATGGGCATCCTAATAAGAGAGCTATTTGGCAAAGTTAGATTTACTCTAAAACCATCTCGACGCATGCAAAATACATAAATGAATTAAACTTCACATAAAATATACCTGGCCTTCTAATCCAGATGATCTATGCCAATTCTAACACTTTCATCCACTTTTATGAGAAAATTATCAATCTGAGATGTCATCGTTATTAGACGTACTAATAACTGGCTAGCCCACTCATTTGAAGTTTTCTCAGTTTCATTATTCCCACTGCTACCATGTCTAACCTGTGCCACACCAATGTCATCATGCATCATTTATGATGCCTTATCTCTGTATCTGAGCTCTTGTCTTTTATGAGCCCTGTTTTAAACCCTCTCATTAGCTTTAGTAGCTTTGGGAACCTTCCACTATTGACATTTCACATTACATTTGACTCAGTAGCAGGGCCTGTTTGATGGGAACAGCATCTCTATTGACAAACTGATAGCTAGGAGGCACTGAAACCCTGACGAGGCTCCACACAGCCTGCCGCCCGTCCAGGCCACAGGCACAAAGATGCTCGTGATCGTTTTTTTTATTTTTTATTCTCTAGTAATGTGTCATATTTATCTCTATGAAGAGTTGCTACATGATAGAACATGATGTATCTTCTTTCTAAATACTTCTCGCATGATTCAAACATACAAACTGACCAAACAGAGACCAAATGTCCACACATGGTGCATAAGGTGAACACACACACACACACACACGTTTTAGCCGTGATTCCCATTCACATCCATTATAAGAATGACAGAGTGCAACGGTTTGTTTTAAAAATCTCTGTTTGTGAAACAAAGTGACCAACCTCATGGGGGTAGGCAGATAAACATCAACTTTCCATTTATGGGTAAACTATCCCTTTAAATGTCCACACCTGAAGAGTAAGATCAACTAAATGACCATATATAGAATGTCCAAATGTCCACACATAGAGACTAACAGAATTAAAAGTCCATAGAGACAATATATCCACACACAAAAATTAAACATCTGAGCAGCAAGACCAAATGTCCACTCATATGTGCACAACCTGTCCACCAACCAATAAGCTCGTATAGGTCGTTTGTCCAAATCCCTGAAATATGACCCATCAGAGTGTATACTACAATTGATTTGAGTTTCGTGTAGCTCAGCAAGTAGATTATTGGGTTATACCTTGATATGTAATCATGCTATCATGGGTTAAATCCCAGGGAATGGATGTGCATGTAAAATGTATATAATTTAGCATTATTCCTGAGAGGGTTAGGTTAAGGGGTAGGGTTAGGTGTGGTCATTCAAACGAATAAGCCACCTTGTAAAATATGTACGAATTACTGTGAGATCGGTGTAAATAGTCCACACATTGCATTTAAATAAATGTGCGTTTTGACTGGTAATGACGTTATACGTCATTTCATGACGACAGACGTAACGCAATACTTTCATTATTTTTACGCCCGCTAGAGGGCGCTCAACTTTAAAACGTAAATGAAGGTCGTAATAAGGTGCTTGCACAAACGACCTACAGTATATGGTCGTTTTTTGTTGGAGGACAGGCTCTATGTACAATAATAAATTCATCTTATGTAAGATCATGACATACATGCTACATAGAGGCCAAATGTCCATACATAGATTAACTGCCCACTGTGATTGTTTTTTTTTTTTTTTTTAAATAATACAATTCAAAAAAAGAAGTCTATTTAAGCCTAGTTATAGGTTAGAAGCTAAATGTCCACACATGAAAGCTAAATGACCATACGCAGAAAATAAATGTCTATATGAAGAAATTTTCTTTAAATAGCTAGGAAATAAATAGAAACCACAATCATGCATATATTAACTTGAGTAACTCTAGTCCAAACACAGATACTAAATGTCTGCATATGGAGACAAAATGTTCATACATAGAGTAATTATATGAAAGTTCAAACAAGGATAAGCACCAATATGCGGTAAATTTGTTAGGAAACAGCCTCTTTCTGCAACTCAGTTCAGTTGTGTAACAGCAAATATTCTTTACACATGGCTTTGCACAGAATAATTCAATGTGATCTCATGACTATCCCCATGTAATTTACGTTAAATGTAGTTCTACCACACATACCTTTATTTACAGAGAACAACTGTACCAGTGTTACAACAATTGCTTACATGCATTTATGAATCCTTATTTAATCGATGTATACTGAATTAATGGAATTAATTGGTTGATTCTATTGCATTTATGACATTTTATTGAATAATCAATGATACTATGTTTTCAGTTACATTTATTACATAACTGCAGTTGCCTCATTTACTTAATTTGACATGATAACATTTAATCCTGTTCCGCATTCCGCATCATTTGAAAAAAGTCGCCACCAGTTGCGACATGCATGTTTCTGGAGATGTGAGATTTGCTCACCTTCATGGAGTGGAACAGATTTCAACATTTTCTCAGATATACAAATAAGTATGTTTGTATACCAGTTAATAGTATAAAAATGGAGAGCAGGCTGAATAATGTTATCATTCAACCATGGTGTTGTGTTTTGATTCATTGTAGGCTGCATTCCTTTAGAGATATGAGAAAAACGCATGCAGACGACAAAATACATATCACTGAGTCTGAAGTCTCTCAAAAATCACTTCTGACTCAATTGAACAATGCTATTGGCCGAATCAAACTGAAAATAGCAAAACTGGGAAATGTGATTAGCATGTATCCAGGGATTCTCATTGGACGCCCCATGACTTGTGATTTAATAGAAAACACTGTTGATCTACTGAGCTATATGTCAGACACAGGTTGTGCTGTGACACAAAGGATTGATGACGGAGAGAACATGCCCTTCATGTCTTGACATAAAAACAGACAAATTTATGCCCCTTAATACCATTATTCAATCAGCTGATTGATTTTGTACTTCTGTTTGGAGTTATAAGTTCAGACTCATCTCCCTTATTGACTCGTACAGCAGGACCAAGGCCTTTCTACTCTCACAGTGTAATTGCATTACAAAATCAAAGTCCTCTTCCTTTAACTCCACAGGGCAGAATGATAAATCCATGATGGGTGGTTGGGGGAGAGAAGGAGACGAATGAGTCAGGCTGGGGCTGATTGCTCCAGGATTTACTTCATTACTGTGTTCTTATCCAGTTAAGAGCGATACCAGAGAGAGGAAGCCATTACAGAATCCCTGCGCTCTGAAAATGCTGAATCTACACTTTCATTTCACTTAGCAGCCACATCCTACGACTCTTCTGGGCTGATCTAGTATTAGAGCTTAACTGGTCAAGATGTGTGGTTTTTAACACCCAGCTGCAGTGTTTTTTAAAATTATCTTCTAACATAAATATATAAGGGATCATTTGCAGATTAGATTACATGCATGGTTACTAGAGACACTGAAATACTGAAATATTGATTTGAACTGAAGTTTTGTTTACTTGCAGATCATCATATAGTCTTGAATAAATAAACCACTACAAGCACTTAACAACAAGATATTTATTATTAATATCATTTTATTTAAACTGAAATATTATTTTGATTTTGCTCTGCAAATTTGCTCTTAATTAAATGCAATTAAATGTAATGTAATGTAACAGAAAATGATACTTTAAATTACTGGATGCATCCTAAATTTATATTGGATTTGAATTGATTATTTTGGTAATAATTCTAAATTTAATTTTGTACTTTTTAGTTTGTTCTTCAAAGTTCAGTGCCAAACTGTAATGTTGGTGCATCAGTTGCAAAAGCAACCGTTCATGTTCATGTGGGCAGGCAGGCCATGATGCCTCTTGCCGTGCACCTTGTGGCTTCCCATTAATATAATTAAATTGCACTAAAAACTTTCCCTTTGAAACAAATTAATTAAGATGCTATTATTTAGCCATTGAGAGGTTAATGACCATCATTAGAAACAAAGGCAACATCCACCATCATTAGCCAAACTCAGTTATTTTGTCAATTCTGGTTATTTACTGGGCAGAAGATTAATGAGGCCAGATACTGGCCCAGACGCTAATTAGCTTTAAAAACATAACACAATCCATCACTGCTTGTGACACACACACACACCCACAGATGTAGACACACACAAACAGGATCACAATTACACACAAAACACATAAACTTACCATCCCAAACAATCTCATTATATTAAAAAAAAATCTAATTAAGAATTAGTGTTTAATCATTACAATATTTACTTACTGTATGTACCCTAAAATATAAAAGTCTCCTTGTCTCTTCAACTCAATCCATCAGAATCCTGAAGCAAGCCTATGATGCTAAATGCTGACTCCCTGTGAACCATTCGAATCAAATCTAAATGCTCTCTGGACTGGTTTTGGCTGAAGTTATACAGCACATAGCAGATTCAAGAAGTAACTATCAATATGTCAATATGTGAATATTTTCTCTATTCAAGCTGCAGAAATGGCTAATATAAAATGAATAGGTATGTCTCAAAATTCTCAGTGGATACATGTATTATCATGTGAGCCATATGTATGCTAGCAATGTACTAGCATATTTGCACAACAATTTAAGAATCAATTGACAACAGTCAATTATACAGTGGTCATTTTTTTTGACCTATCAGAATTAAGTGACGTGACATTCAGCCAAGTATGGTGACCCATACTCAGAATTTGTGTTCTGCATTTAACCCATCCAAAGTGTGTGCACACACACACGGAGCAGTGGGCAGCCATTTATGCTGCAGCGGGAGCATTTGGGGGTTCAGTGCCTTGCTCAAGAAGGGCACCTCAGTCGTTGTGTTGCTATTCTGAGATTCAAACCCACAACCCTATGGTTAGGAGTCAAACTCTCTGTCCACTAGGCCACGACTTCCCCCAAGTCAATCAAGCCGTGCAATAAAAGAACATAATATTTTGCATCTCCCTGCTTGAAGTTCTTGGGGAGCAGAGCTGCAGATGAATGGGCCTGTTTAGGAAGTCATGAAGAGGACACTCAGGGTCAAAGCTTGTCCCACTCCGGTCAGCTGATTGGTGGAGATGAGAGGACACGACTGCCATGGGCCGTGACCACATGGCAGCCATGTGAGTAATGGGTTGAGCACCACAGGGCATTGAAATGACATTGCAGAAGATAACGGAACTTATTGTCAACCATTTATACTGGAGGGGATTTATGACCACACCATAAATGTTTATTAGCATTTTTCTATTTATAACTTGAAGAAACAGAGACAGCTTTTGCGTCAGTGTGTCTTTGGTCTTTTATGATATGTGTGCATAGCAGGCCTCGCTCCTCTGGAACCTTCATAGTGAGCATGTGTGAGCTCTTCTGTGCTGAACAGTCATTAACTGTAGTGAAGAGAGAGCAAGCACAGATTTGATTTAAGACACACACTGGGCCTGTGACTGTCTTTTATCTAAGAGCCAGTAAATCATTCAAGCTGTACATCAACAGGAAACAGCAGGCCTCTGGGCAGCTCCAAACACACTCCCTCAGATGTCAACCTTGCTGGAAAAATTAATTCTCACACATCAATGTGTGAAAGAAGCTGAGGGGGCTGTTTACAATAAGGTCAAAACTAATGCACTGACATGGTTTGCGGCCCAAAAAATAAATAGCACTTCTGTGAGCTGCCAAAGTAGTCAGCATTTTCAACCATTATAGGTGCTCTCTCAATGCAAAGGCTGTTCTTAAAAGGTAAGATACCTTCCTTTGGTGGTAGCATTGCATCTATTGTATCTGTAGAAATGCATTACCATAATGAGTGAGTGAAATGACATACAGCCAAGTATGGTGACCCATACTCAGAATTCATGCTCTGCATTTATCCCATCCAAAGTGCACACACATCCAGAGCAGTGAACAAACACACACCATGAACACACACCCAGAGCAGTAGGCAGCCGGGGAGCAGTTGTGGGTTCAGTGCCTTGCTCAAGGGCACCTAAGTCATGGTTTTGCCAGCCCAAGACTCAAACCCACAACCCTAGGGTTAGGAGACAAACGCTCTAACCACTAGGCCACAACTTCCCTAATGCATTGTAAAGCTGAAAAATCCATCCAAGGTGACAGATGAATCCATTCTAAATATAATTCATTGAAAATTAAAAAGTGTCATTAAAAAGTATAGTTTATTATCAGTATAAGTGTTATATAATTTAAAACAGACTATTCATATCTGTCA
This sequence comes from Carassius gibelio, assembly GCF_023724105.1. NCBI lineage: Eukaryota > Metazoa > Chordata > Actinopteri > Cypriniformes > Cyprinidae > Carassius > Carassius gibelio. The sequence continues at coordinate 22,637,596 of NC_068383.1, forward strand.
TTTGTCTTGTATTTTAATGCTTATTAAAGTATCATGTTGTTAGCAGCATGCTAATGTAACCCCCTCTCTCCCGCTCCGAGTGGGGCTTGAACCCAGGTCTTCAGCATGGGAGGCGGACGCACTAACAAGGAGGCTAAATGGCTACAGCCACTAGCTTCTGTCGCTAGTGCGTCTGTTGATATCAGGGAGTGAGGTTTACCGGCACAGCTCTACTCGCTGGCCTCCGTTACACTCAACCCTCTAAACCTCACTCCCATCCGGGTCACGGCACCAATGTAACCCCCTCTCTCCCGGGACCTCTCTGACGCTCCTCACACTCGCTCCAAGTGGGGCTTGAACCCGGGTCTCCGGCATGGGAGAAGGACACACTAACAAGGAGGCTAAAAGGCTACAGCCACTAACCTCTGTCGCTAGTGCGTCTCTTGAGATCGGGGAGTGAGGTTTACCTGCACAGCACTACTCACTGGCCTCCGTTCCACTAACTGCAGACTCCACTGAAATTACTTGTAAGTTGAAAATCCCATGCACTGTGTGTGAAGACCATTGTTTGTATGAAATCAGACTCAGAATCATTTACCATCAAAAGCAATATTTGAATGAAAATTAATTGGCTAATAGCAAGACAACAAGTCAGCTTCCTAAGCTTTAAGTAATGCTAGCAGTCAACAGTATATAGGCAATAGACAGCAAGGGAGCTTAGTTGGAACAGAACTATTGAGATTGAATTGTGTTCAGATTTTGTGCAGCTAAAATTCTAGAGCATGGCGCTGCCAACACCAAAAGTCATGGGTTCAGTTCCCAGTGAATGCAAGAACTTTTTTAAAGGAATGTTAAGACTATACCTTGAAAGAAACACCTTAGGCAACTTAAGCCTTTGAAATTTATTTTTTGCCGAATACTTAAATGTAAATGTTTGTGACAAGAAACCAGTCTGTTACATCTTCTTATTCTTGTGTCAGGCAACTGATCAATATTCTGGCAGAAGAAGGCCTTTCATCAAAAACCGTCTGAAAATGCATATGACATAAGATCAGTGCATGTATGCGTGACAAGCTGACGTTGCAATAGTGGGCATGTTTCCTCAAGGACCAAATCAAGTATGCGTATCTAAGTTGAGCCAGAGTGTGGCCAAGCTAAAAAGCCCCATCGGAATGAAATCGTCCCTGTAAGGTTCCCCCGTAGGAAATGGGATGTAGTCCCATTGGGAGGAGTTCCTAATTCTGCATGTCTCTGGATCACAGACACATGGCATTGTGGGGTTGAATGTAATCCTTCAAGAACAGTGCCTCACGCTGTTCTGTGGTTTTAACCTAAGCCTGGCTCTGCATGGTGAAAGCACATGCTACATTCCATTTAATTCGGAAAGTCAGAATTTCCAGCTTCCTGCTAGGAAAAGTGCATTAGAATGTCTGTCCGTCTAACTTGGGAGCTTTTGTGGAAATCAAAAAAAAATTCAGTTTCACCAGTATGCATGATGTCACACAAACTTGGCAGCACCAAGGAAGAAACACACAGTTAATTATGAACATTCACTTTAAGCAAATAAACGGGTTTAAGAAAATGAACCAGCATTAGGTGGTTAGCTGGTCTAACCAAACTTTATAGAGGGGTTTGGGGCATTTCTCATCTGGTCATGCTGGGGGACTGCTAAACATCACCTTGAAGACCTGATGGATCAGTATTAACTAGTTACTAATAAGACTAGCAAACCATCTTGGCTTGTTTAATCTAATACAGTATTTGTATAACTGTAAAACAAATGCAAACAATGCAAATAATTGTTTATCTTCCAACATTCAGTTGCAAGGAAACTATTTGATAATTGAAAAACTGCAAAGCTAACAGTAGCATTGCATTGTGTTTCCATTTCTTCCAGGCATCAGTAAATGCAAGGCTTTTGTGGTCGGAAGTCGGAGACCCTACATCCAACACTCAATGGAAAGCAGTGTTAGACGAAGAGAGGTCTTTGGAAGGGAACCAGGCACAAACGCAGCTGCTGGCTGGATTCATATGCAACCAGTGCAACTGTTTGGTTGCACTAAAATGGAAATGATGCTGCCATGATTTGGCCTTCATAGAACAAACCGCAAGCATATCACAAGGTCCCCACTTTGATCAAACCCACTGCTGGTGTGTCCAGCATGTCCTGAAATACTTCACATTTTTACATACATATCTAATTTGTACTGCGAAAAGAGCTGCTAAAATTGGCAGTTGTTTTTCTGTGCAATAATTGATTGATTCATTTTGGCTGAGAGGCATGTTGTCTCTGTGTCAGATGCCCGATGGTGTTCCCATCACTTGGCCATGCCGAACGTTTGTCCAATTTGATGTAGACATGTTATTCTCTCATGGCTGCCTGCCGGCCACACTCGATCACACCTCAGCCTTTAAAGTGCATGCCAAGATCAATCATCTGTTTGGGCCAAGGTGTAACTTCATGAAATAATTGCTTCACTGGCCTTTGGAGTATGCAGTGGGCTGAAAATAAACAGCGGTGGGTTGCGCAGGAAGAGGAAAGGCGTGAGGAGAAGAGATGCAAGAGGCCATAGTGTGAAATGAGAGTAGCGGCAGCAGAATTTATGGCTGACATTCATGTTATGGCAGCGGTTCAGACATGAGCTACTCACTCAGCAGCTGCCTGCTCTTCACTGCCTTTCTCCACCTGTCCCGAAAGCACGCCACTCTCAAGGCTACACCAGAAATATCTGCACGTCTGAAGCAAACATTATTCTGTTAGTATCCTGCAAAACATAATGAGATGGCTACATAGTGTTTGCATAACAAGAGCTCTTTCTTTAGCATCACTAATCTGATATTTAATTTACAAATTGCTGTGGTACGTACAAAAATCAATGTAATAAAGCATTACCACTTTCACGCTATCTATTTTGAGGAAAACTGAACACAGTTTTAGAGCCATTGATTAGACGTTTCAACTTTAAAAGTGTTGCGTAATGTGCAATAAACAGCATAATCATTTTGTCAGAAATGTTGCCAAAGGCACATATTTTCAACAAGCCTGGGATTGATTAGCATGTATGCATGTTCGGATGAAGCTGACCTGCACAAAAGATTACCTAGGTGCCTTTATCTAATCCAACTTTGCAAACAACAAACTGGTGTGATTTAAAGCATTGGTTTAAGTTTTTAATTTGTGTTTTAAAGTGCATGTGAACACACTCAAGAAATGAGTTCAGAAGACCAATGAAGCACGCCCCCCCCCCCCCAACCCCATTGGGCAGCTGCTTATGTTGGCATTAAATAGCAAGACCAGCATTTGGAACAGAGCTTAAAACTAAGTTATCTCTCTCTTTTTTCTCGCATTCTGTCATACCTTCAACCATTGGAATGAGTGTTCTTGTCTTTACTTGCCACAGGTATTAAACCACCAATCCACTGAAAGATTCTGAAATAAAGAACAGGGAGAGAGGTAGGGGGTGTGGGGTTAAGGAGAGCCCATTTCTCAACAGTGATTTACAAGTCTGACTTGTTAAAATCAACACAGCTTCCTGATAGTGACAGGAGATCAAACAAACAGGAACAGTATAATCAAATGCTCTGGCACATGTTGAATCTTCACGTTCGCATGCACACACAGACATGTCATAGTTCCACAGAGCATGGCAGCTGTTGACGCTCCTGAGAGGGTGTTAAAAGGTCCAGAGTTTGTGAGAAAGAGACAACACTTAAAATCTAACACCCCATGAAAATCATCACATGTACTTAGCTAAACAAAACAAGTCTAGTTTATTTTTTACACATTTGAGTCTTGACTGACTGAACCTTTATTCTCAAAACTCTAGAGTATGGGAAACCTTTTAACATTAAGGGAACTGTTTGAAACTTAAAATCTGGAAAAGTCAAACTCAAAGTCAAACTATGGTTCAATTGGAATTTAGATCTGATCTTGCCTTTGATCAACCTTTCCAGTGGATTTTTTGCAATGGTGTGGATTTATATATATATATATATATATATATATATATATATATATATATATATATATATATATATATATATATATATATATATATATATATATATATATATATATAATGAATGTGATGGCAATTTCATTAAATGGTAATAATATTTTTCAGATTTTGTAGAAGAAAAAAAAAACAAGAAAATAAAAACTGATGAGCCTTGAACTTAATGCAGTCCTAAAATCTCAGTTGTTCTTAATGCAAGTTAAAAAATAATATTCATGGTGATTCTTGGTTAAAACAAAAGTAAATTCAATAAATAATAATCTGTTTATATCATTTAATTGTATACATGTATATACCATCGTTTTTAAAATGTTAAGTTCTCATAAATAAGTGCATAATACACTTTCCTTAATTTTAACGTTAAGTATAGATTTTTTAAAAAGCCAACGGAGGAATTAGTGCAGAGTGGATTTGTTTACCTGAGTGACCCACTGACCTCTGTCAATACTGATTTGACACTGTGTCTACAGCTGTGTGCAAAATTGTGACTTATTTCCTTAATTTGTAAAAAGTGTACTGGAGGTGTATTTGTGCACCTACTCCCATAATGCATTAGTTTCCATCTTGTTAAACTGAATGATTAAGCAGTAGTGTAACCTGACTTATTATTAGCACATTGCAAATATATTACTTCACTGTTAGTCTTAAGCAGATATATAAACGATTCAGGGGAAAAGGGTTGGAATAAGGTGTGTTTTATTATCATGTAGGAGGTCCATTGTTAAACTAGTGTTTTTATTTGGATAAGGCTAAAAATGCCACCCCCATGAAATGTTTCGTAAAAGCAAGCATTTGCTAAGCCCTAACAAGCCTTATATTGAAATATGAGCTCTGCTGATTATGATGAAAATCACAATGTTAAACTTGACCCAACTTTTACCTTGACACTAATGCTGACTTAATTCTTAACTTTGATTAACCCCATTGCTAACAGGTAAGACTAATCTAACTAGTATAACTAATCTATCTATCTATTCCTAGAGATATCTAGCTAGCTAGCTATATTTTTCCATTTTCTTCCCATTGATCTTTCATTCATCTTCATTTGTCATTATAAAAATAATTCTAAATGGATTCAAATGCGTGTGTGTGTGTGTGGACAAGGTGACTTCATAATATTCAAATTTCAGCTCACTGTTTCTTCAGTCTGACCCAATTGTGGCCTGGAAAAGGTGCAGCATTTCAAAGCATGAGATTGATGCAGTGGCTTGTGCTGGTGGTTCTGGTGAGGAATAGGGCTTTATGCTGATGCTGATAATAAATGCAGGCAAAATGACATGCTGCCACAACCACACCGTACATTAAACTGACCACAGGGGAGATGAATGCAGAGTGCTAATGAGTGTGACAAATAGACTCCCCATGCAAAACTGCAAAGGTAAATTCCAAAACTAAATGGTTGTGTGACAGCTACCTTGCAGACAGTGGTGATAAATGAACACTAAGTGCTGGGCTTGGTGTGCTGAGGTCCAAATAAATTTATCCCTTTCCCCTCATCCTATGTTTTCCTGCCCTCAATATAGAGAAAAGTCTAAAGCACCTTTTGCTGGGTAAATCATATTAAAAGCTCTGATATGATATGCAATGGTGTAAGTTAACCTCAAACCTTTAAGCAGCCGATTCAGTGGCATTTAGCTGAGTGAAAGTCCATCTGGAGTGGAACTATTTTGGGGGGCAGACTACGTTTCCACAGGAAAGCATCTGTCTGGTTGACTGTGAGAATGCAGGGAATTATGGGAGCAGAGAGAATTGCTGTCCCTCTGTTTGTGAAGGTTAATGGTAACAGTTAGAGGCAGCCTAATGAACGTCATTAATTAACCACCAAGCCCTCCTTGCATTTCAATTACTCTGAGGACTGACTGGGTGCCAGAGTTATAGGGTATGTATTTTGTTAGATATACTTCCCTACGGGTAGGACTTGGTTGTGAAATCACATCACTATACCACACCATGAGACCCAACCTCAAATCTTGCCCACACCATCCTGCCACTGCAGACCACTGACATGAAACTCTAGAAGTGACAAAAATAGTTGTGGGAGAAAAGTTTTAAAGGCTCTGTCATGTCAAAGCCAGAAGTATTGCTATCGGCTTGAGCCCTCAAATTTAAAATGTACTTGGACACCATTTGGGGTTGCCACACCAGCAGAACTTCTTGGAGAACCACACAAAACCTTTGCAGTGATGATTAAAGAACTTAAAACGTACTTAAAGAACTTAGTAATGGGAACTACAGTGAGTTTCTGCAAGAACTCTAAAGACTGTCAACAGTAACCCGATCTCAAGAGAAAGGAATTTGAGGTACTTGAAATGTACATTGCCATATTGAGTACACAACAGGACATTTGAGGCACCGGATTCATAGAGGTTATCTAGAGGGTTTCATCAATGTGGCAATCTGAGGAACCAAAATATGCCTGTATTTTTTCCTTTTTACAGTGATGGATGTAGGTGTGCCAGTATCCCTATAAGGACTGTTGACTAACTTAACAAGAATAACCTTCATGTTTAATCAAAAAAGTTTGGGATGGTGCTAAAGTCAAGTCAGTACTATCTTGGCAACACCCACAGACAGCTGTTTCCTGTCTCTCTAATGGTTAGAGAGTCGGACTGGCAATCGAAAGGTTGTGAGTTCGAGTCTCGGGCCGGCAGGAATTGTGGGTGGGGGGAGTGCATGTACAGTTCTCTCTCCACCTTCAATACCATGACTGAGGTGTCCTTGAGCAAGGCATCGAACCCCCAACTGCTCCCTGGATGCCGCAGCATAAATGGCTGCCCACTGCTCCGGGTGTGTGTTCACAGTGTGTGTGTGTGTGTTCACTGCTCTTTGTGTGTGCAGTTCGGATGGGTTAAATGCAGAGCACAAATTCTGAGTATGGGTCACCATACTTGGCTGAATGTCACGTCACTTTAACTTTTGTCACTCACTTTCACTAATCAAAATCATAAAATCATACACTAACCTGCATTTGCCAATAAAACAAATGATTCTTTCAACATAGAGGTGGGACTTCCTTTCTTAAACCGTCATACTAGATGTTGCAGTTTCTCTCATTCAAGTGGTTTGTCTTTATCTTCTACTAGGCGACTTCTCTGTGATACCTGAATGAGATCAGGGATCAGGTGATGATTCATTCCTCTATTTTCATATCTCACATCCTGCGTGAGAATGTTTAGTTTATCAACACCAAGTTAGCACATGTTTCTTGTGGTTAGCCACAGGAGTGATGTACTGTATCCTATTCTGAAGAGGGATGAGCAACTGACACACCTGTGTGTTCACTCTCTCAGTGCACAGATTCAGACACAGGCTGTGGAATACTAAATATTGTAGAGTTACTGAATCAACAGGGCCTACAAACCCACACCAATCCATGCCAGATCAAGTGACTGACAGAAAACCAGGAAAGTACAAACACATCACACATCACCTTAAGTCACCCCTAGGATCCCACATAGCAATTTTTTTCTGGTCCACACAAACCCCTTTTCCCTCGGCCCACATACCACAAAGAATGACAGCCCTGTAGTGCCCCAGATCTAGATTAAAGACAAGGGCTACACATGGGCCATAACTGGCTTGAGGCACTGGGTCTGAATAGGTTTTAGCATTGGCACCGATTCTTAACCTTAAGTAAACCAGAAGCCCCAAAACTGAGCCACACCTGAGCCTTATATAGCCCAGACCCAGTACAGAATGTTAATATTTGACGTGATTATTGTGTATTTCTTTTACAGTAATTGCCATTATTCATTATTTGTGAAATGTTTTGGTAATGTTAACAAAAAAAAAACAAAAAAAACAATAAAGTACATTTAGCTGAATAGAAAGTCATTGCTAAAATCCACTCTACAATAAAAAATATATTGCATTAAAAAGGTTTTATTTTTTTATAAAGAACAAATCAAGCAAATCTATCTAATACATTTTCGTATAGATTTTGGAATGGAGTTAAGGGTTAGTATTATAATTTTTTTGGTAGTATTATAACATATTTTGAGTGCATATAAGAACCGTTGGTTGTTTTCTTGTGAAACTTGAGACAGCATTGAGCAGTGAGGTGTGACATCAGACTTAACAAGTAGATATTTGATTTATCTTGTTGACCATGGGTCACATGATATGTTGTCAGGACACAAGCCTGATTTGGGCCATATTAATATTATTTTCATATGGCAAAAGAAAGAAAAGTTTTCTTATATAAAAATAATGAAAAAAGCAGTTCTCTCGGTCAGTAGAAATATGTATGACTACTACTATTACATTTTCTTGATTCCCTCAGGAAGCCATTGGGAAGTTCATCTGCTATACTGACCAGTCAATATCATAAACAACAGGCATGTTTCTGAGAAATGAGAGAGGGAAAGGGAGAGAGATGACTGGCAGGATTAGGGTGGGGTTATGTGACCACTGGAATCCAACGCTGACAGACAGGACTTATTAAAGCGCAGAGCTTCAGCCCCATCACTGCCGTCCATTGAAGCCTGCGGCAGGACCACACTTTAGACAGGCCTGCAGAAGAATGGAGCGACTGTAGGACGAGAGGGAGGATACCAGGGCACAGAGAGGGGACCGAGGGGGCTCCTCTTATTTGTCTGAGATGTATCTGATTCCTCAGTACAAAGAGTCGAGGAGGAAGACCTGCACAGATTGTTCATTCATACGTGCATGAAAGAGAGATAAGTCCCCGGTCTTTCGGTGCTCTTTTCTGATGAGCAAGGGAATGTGTAATCTGAGCATCACAACCTCTAAAGCTCATCCAGCACGCACAGGAGACCACGGCTCGTTTCATGTTTGAGAACGTAACTCATCTTCACTTTGTTTAATGTATAATCCATTAAAAATGCCTGGAATCTCTCTGCACTGATCCAGTGAGAAAGTGCCAGTACACAGCGAACTCAAAGTGCTCAAAAGAGCTCCTCTCTGTAATGAAACATTATTCATTTAAAGCTGAAGCAAGTATGATTCTCAAGTACACATCCCATCCCCCCAAACATTATAAGACCTTTAACATTATGGGACTGATTAGCAGCATTAAAGTGGGATATTAAGGTAATATTGCCAAAATAAATATTAATATTCTTGATTAACATGGTGGAAAGTCATGCACCAAAGAGGACAAAATCACCACTATAGCATTATAAACAGTGTTGCTTGTTGTTCCCAGAATTAGCATTTTTTCTCATTGTTGCTGCGACTTTTACTGTCTTGAGACAAGGTGCTATTTTGGCGAAATTTAAATTTGGCAAATTTTTTGAGATTTTTTTTTTTTTTACAAACAAAATAAACAAGGAAGACATTCTGTGGTTTGTAACATTATCACATGTAAATATAACTGAAATCACAACACTGCTGTTGTCCTTAACTTAGGTGTAGGCTGATTTTGTCTGACGACGTCTGGGTTTTAGCAGTGCAGAGCAGCAGACTGGAAGTGACTACATATAGTCTTAATGGGACGTGTTGACAACAGGAACAGAAAATTATGTAAATGAGAGCAGTTTTATTGGGAATTTGGCTGTATAAAAAGGAAACCGATGGAAAAGGGCTGATACGATGCGATGACTTCATGAATATGCTAATTGGCCCATGATGTCATCTAGCGACTTTTGAGGCCGGCTTTAGCTAACATTTGAGTAATGTTCTGCCTTCAAGTGCATCATGTCGCACCTCTGAGTTCATCATGTCAAATCACATTTATTTATGTAGCACTTTATTAAATACAGATTGTTTAATAAACAAGTATATAACAGTTTTAATGTTGCAAAGTTCTTCAATTACTATTAATTACTACTATGTCACACATTCGGTCGGAAGCATAGCACAGAAATGGGCTAAACTAAACAGAAGGAGTATATTGCGAACAATAAACCTGAATAACCATATGAAAAGTTGCCATTTCTTTCACATATTTATTCATGATATCAAACTAGAACATTTTGTTGTCATAACTCGCTGTGAAAAGTGATTGATGATGAATGTATACCTTCTTCACTGGAAGGTTTCTGTACAGCATGCCTTTAAAACTATTCAAATTCAGCATGTAAAAAAATAACTTTAAAAAATCCCACGTTTTGTTCATTCATGTGCTCGAAACTCATAATTGTGGCATTTCAACTCTATACGAATGTCATATAAATGTCATGCATTTGCACCAGCTCAGCAATCTGTCATTTTTGCAGTCCATTTGGAGTTGTGGTCTATTACAGGGCTTTATCAAAGGGAAGGTTATCATACGGTTTGCAATAACCTAAGAGTTTAAATAATGACACCTTTTCTTTCTTTTTTCGCTGTTATCTCTTAAACAGCAAAAGCACTGTTCATATTGTCATGGGCTTTAATTCAGTAGATCTGCTGAGCTTTGGCCCAGAGCAAGGCAGGCCCATGCACTTATCCACACAGACCAAGTACTGACCTGTTAAAGTAAGCACTGTAGGTTTCTAATTCCTCATGAAGAATGTGTGCACCAGCAGACAGAAACACACACACACACACACATGCTTAGTTTCTTAAAATGTAACTCAGTCATTAGCCGCTAGCACAAATGATCTCATTTCCTCTCGTTATCTGAGCTGAAAGTACTGAGAACATACTTGTTCAGAGATCAGTGTAAAGGCTTTAAAGGAAACTAATTTAGCATTGTTATGAACCTTGATTTATGTTTTTAAGAAATTATTAGATTCCAAAACTCTAATCTCTTTTAGACTTAATCATTGTATAATCATCATTTTGTATGACAGTGATAATATTACAAAGAAAGGGACTGGAATCAGTTTTTAAATGGGCTAATGGTGTTCACAGACTGACCTGCACTTCATGTTCAGTGTTTATGTTGGAGAGGAAGGAAAGTTTTATAATTGAAAGTCTTAGGTTTTGTTTTATGGGCACTTCCGAACATGTCTCCTACAGGCTGCACAATGACCTACAGCTATAACTCCTTTATCATATCTCAACATTCCTCCAGAAAACACTACTCTATATGTTGACATTACACAAATATATTTCCATATACAGCAGAGACTCTGACCATGAAATATAACATTCTACCTTTGTCTCCTTCATATTCCCTTGAAGGCTTTCGCTGGTTGTTTGAGATTTATGGCATGCTCTAATAGATGTGGAAAATGTATTATTTTTGCTTAGAGCAAAAAACATATGAGGACTTTATCTATGACCCCCCCCCCCCCCCCCAAAAAAAAATGCTGTGTTTTTCTGTCTGATTTCTGGAGGAAGACAACATAAATCAGGGAAAGGCCAAATCCGCTGAGTCTCAGGCACTGAAACGCAAAACCAGCCAGGGTTAATGAAAGTGCAAGTGAAGATTTATTTTAATTGCTCCATTATAATTTTGAGGAGGGGAGGGGTTTAAACAAAACGTCATCCTTGTTGAAGTGAAACACTAAATTATTCCACATATGTATGGAAACTGTAAGGTGTTACCCCATTGTACAGACAGAGTGAAGCAGAGATATGCAGATGATTAAAGGCACATGTCTGAGCCGACAGGATGGATTCTGGAGGGAGAGGAAGAAGGTCACATTTATGTAGGTATTAGATTTTAGGCTTGTAAATCTTTCTCTGATCACTTCACAGACAGGTTTAATACAAAATATCTGTCAGCAATGACATATACTTTATTGTTTGTTCTTTATGCTCGATTTAAACTGCATATAAATGTAGAGCATAGGGGGGGGGGGTTAGAAAAGGAAAGTGAAGTGAAACAATAATGTGTGCATAAATAATTAAATAATTAAGTAAAATAATAAAATAACATAAATGACACAATAGGCATTATGTAATTACACATTACAAAAATAGTTATGTATAGGTACATATTCTCTGAAAACATTATATATATATATATATATTTAAAGGGAAAAAAACTTAGCTCTGAGGAAAGCTCCTGCAGCTTCGTGAAATTCATATATTTGAATGTTTTAAGTGTGCAAATTCTGTTTGGAGCCAGTGTATTAGAGTATAATAGCATATAATGTTGTAACATAATGCAAAAAGTAATGTTTTCATATTTTAAATAATACAAAGTGGTGTTATGTAGATATATACAGTAGGTAACATGAGAGATAAATCACATATCAGCACAAGTTGTGTTCTAACCCTGGAGCATCATTTCAGTCAATTTCACATACAAGGATTTATTAGGACCTCAGGATGTTTCTAGAGAGAGAGAGAGAGAGAGAGAGTGTTGCTTTCAGGAGCAGCATGAGGGGCAGTTCCGCTGTGTGTGTGCCGCTCCTTCAGAGGAACGCAGATAATAAAACCATGCAGCAGCATTGCTCAAGACACAGATAATGGTGCCTCCCAGTGGAAAAATATTGCAAAGGTTCTAAAATGCAGAAGGTAGATGAAACTAGCTTGCCATCAGTCATGATGGCCACACCACAAGAGTAAATTAAGTTATTCAGCACATTTTTTTATTTCTTTTGAACTAAAAAAAAAAAAAAAAAAAAAAAAAAAAAGAAATCTTGTGTTATAATGTATGAAAGTATATATATATATATATATATATATATATATATATATATATATATATATATATATATATATATATATATATTCAGTAAATTTATGATGGAGGGAAAAGTAGTGTTATATGAACAGATTTGCATAATTCTGTGAAGCTCATCATGACTTTGTATTTTGTCTGTTGAGAGTGAGTGGCTCTTTCTAAGTGCACAGCTGTGAAGGGGCTATTTTTACAGCCTCAAAGCATGCTGGGATATCTTGACACCCTGCATCAGCACGTGTTCCCCGGGCTGAGAGGGAGTTGATGATATTATTACTTATTATTGAAATGACCTACCACCTGTCTCCCAGAACACCGCTGCCAAAATATATACCTATAAAACTCCTCTCCTCACCAGCCGTCACACCCACGCCTCTCACACTTGTAATAGTGCTATATTAAATATTAACTCAATGCTAATTTTCTCAGCTAATTAATTAAAATCAGTAGATTTGATAGGTTGGAGGTCTTCTTGTTCCGAAATGGCCCTATGAACCTCCCAAATTATTATTTTATTATTATTATTATTATTATTTGCTGCTATAACAAGTAAATTTAAACAATGCTTCCATTTATTTATCTTAATAATATATTGGATGGCGCATCACCATCATCATCCTGTACATGTTAAACTAAAAAATATGTTACAATTTTCCACTAAATGCACACTGTTCTTATTCCACTATATCAACCCTAACTACAAAAACAAATCAATTTATACAAAACAAATGCATTTCCAAAGATATTCATATTTATAGAAGTGTTTTGATGTAAATATATTATATAGGTGTTTGTTTTAACTATGCCATAATTATTCCACCCCTATTCAACACTGCAGGACACCTAGTTAACTTGAGCTGTTATGCATACATAAATGCAGCCATTCACATTATAAAGTTAAAATGGCCAAAATAAAATAGTTATCACAAAAGCTAGAAGTTGTTACATTACATGTATGGCTACAAGAACATTTCCAAGACACTAAAAGTATAAGAGGATCACGTAAACAAGCATGGCTTTCGTCCAGAAACCTCACTGAATGCCACTCTTAAACAAGAAGAACGTGCTAAAATGAATTTTTACAGACCTGTGGATTTCTGGAAGAATGTTTTAAAGAGGAATAGCACAAAATGTCTTGTCCAAAAAAAAAAAAAAAAAAAAGGCTTATGAGCAGAAGACCATCCTCAGCACAGTCAAACATGGAGGTGGAGCAGTCTTGTGATGAGGGAGCATAGCTGCTGCAGGAAGTGAAATCTTGACTGTGTGACTGACATAATGGATTCTTCTGAAATCAGGCCATTTTGGCAGAGAATGTGATTCCTTCCTTGCCCAGACTGAAGCTTGATGATCATTGGACTTTCCATCAAGACAATGATGCCAAGTATGCATTCAAACCTACCACAACCTGATTAAGGGATCAGTCTTAGAATGTTCCAGTGACTTGTCTCATTAAAAAGCTTTGGTGGGATTTGAAGAGAGCAGTGGCAACATGGAAACCAAAGATTATCAGTGATCTGGAAGATTTTGCAGGCAACGTTTATTGGAAGTTATAAAGAGTAGAGCTAAAAAAAATGGTTTAGGATTTGCTTTAAAGAATTTTCACTCAGAAAAAGCTAGTATTTCAAAAATAGTTACAAAGAAACTACAAGTAATTTAACAAGTACATTGCAAGTACATTGAATTAAATGTAAAAGTTAGATTTTTGGAAGACTAAAATAGCATTCCAAAAAATCTATGATGTGCAAATTAAAATAAAAAAGTGTGTATGTATACTTTTTTTAAGTATATGATAACTTGCAGAAATCATGTCATTTTTTACACTGTAGTAGAATATACATATTTACATCACTTGAGAGTCTTATTGGAAACTAATCCCTATAATTTGGATTAAAGTGTCGGCCAAGTCTGTATATACTTCAAACAACACAAGCCCTAGCAGTTGTGGCTACCTCCACTTCGATACACCTCATCATGCTGCACCTTCAAAGAAAACACAGTGTCAGGCAAATCACATCTGCATGTTTGGAGAGAAACTGGTGCCAGAGCACTTCAACAGAGCCGCTGATCCACCACCTCATCCATCAGAGCTGTAGAAAGGCCTGGCCAGAGGCTGACCAGAGCGGCACGCCAGGCCACCTGCCCCTGACTAAAACACTTTTGACGCTGTAAATTCAAGATATTAGTCCAAGCATAAACCTCATTCATCATCACCAAATCAACGAACGCCGTTAAGGAAAGTGCTTACAGACAGCAACACAGCCTCAAGTCTGTGCTGCGTACCGAGGATGACTTCACAATGAACAAAGAGCGCTCTCTCTCTCTCTCTTCTCAGCATTGACACACATGCACCGTTCCTCTTTCTCTGTGATGTCATGTATTATTTCAGCTCTTTAAAGAAGAGTATTTCAAAGAGCACAAGGAAGCTTCGTTTGCCCATTGATCGGCGTCCAGCATGAGTAAAAGTTATGATGCATTGCCTCCAGTTCCATACCATGTTTGTTGTTAAAATGGAAAATGACTGTAAAAATGTGAAAGGTTGCACTTTATTTTACAGTATGTGCATTTATGTACTTACAGTGTACTTAAAAAAATACCAGAAAAATATGTATATAGGTACTGTAATTACATGGTAATTCAGGGTTAGTGCCCAGTAATTGTAATAATATTTGCATGGGGAAAAGGATTGTAAAATAAAGTGCAATCATGCAAAGATAAAAACCTTTTAAATTCTACGCATTAAAAAAAAAATGTAGTAGATCTAACAGGATATTTATCTCATTTTTCAGTAAAATATTGTTAAAGCAGTGTATGCAAATTGTTAACCTTGAAATATCAGTTTCAGACTCATTCTGATGGTATGCTGACTTCTGTTCTTTTCGCACACTTTACAAAAAAGTTTGTTCTGGGAACGTTGCTTTACAGCAGCTACAAATGCACAGCTGTGTCCGAAATCGCAGTCTATACCGCTTTTTGAAGGGACAGCCATTTGAAGTGGTGTCCAAAACTAAAGTGGACATTAAATGAGTGCACTAATTCAATCCCATAATGCACCGCAACAGCAAGTGTACAACTGATGTACAAACAATGGCTATCCATGATGCACTGAGAGGGTTGTGCTGAATTAATTACTCTGTCAAGATTCCCTGTGCAGGTGAATCATCCATCCATAATCCATGAACTTACTCTCCAAAAGACCAAAGACATGTACATAAACCCAAAACAGGAAATGATGTCACAAGATGCAACCCTAAAAAGGACAGAAAGCTCAGAAGGTTTTCTTTTATTTTATTTTCAGAACCACGTCTCCTCACAGGTTCATCTGTGTGTGTGACGGAGGGATTCCTGCAACTGTTTTGATTTCTTTACACATTTTAGAAGCTCTTTACGAGTTCGTAGCTAGTCAAAATACCATCATATGTGGGCTACACACATACAACGAATGCATTTAGCCCAACATAAAGCATTGCGACTGACATTCAGTCCAGTAAAACATAAAACGTTGCTACCGTATTTAAAAAATAAAAATTTACCACTGTTTTTTTTTTTTTTTACTGTAAATTTGATGGATATTTTACAACCCTTCATCCAAAGTGTGAAAGCAGCTTTAGACAGATGGCACTGATATGGCAGTGGAGCACACAATGGCTGTGGTCAGGTCTGGGGACGTAAGATTAAAGGGCAGGCCCCAGCAGCACCAACCCATTCTCACTCCAAAGGCGTCAAAAACCGAAGCATGGTCAAGCGCCCCTAGCGTCACTTTTATGACGCCAAATGTGCCTCTCGGCGTCGACTATCGAAGCACTACGACCTTCATTGCTTTCAGTGGGAAACTTTTGGCGTCAGAATTCGACACGAGGACATGAGATGTTTATCGCTATGAAATCACGTTTAAGAAGTCTCATTCAGCACACATCGCGCGATACTTGCTATCAGTTCCACAGTTTGGGTGAGTAGTCGTATATACGCTCTTTTAATGCCTTTTATCAAATGTATTCTGTCTTCTTTATTAATCAGATTAGTGCCATATGTTTAATCGCTGTATTATATCGGTCATCCGCGGCTGTCTTTGAGTTTCATTGCGTTTAAATAAATGAACACAGCTGCTAATTAGTGTGATTAAACTCTATCTGTCACGTGACGTGCCATAGACCTTCGATCCGTTTTATATTATTATTAATTTCAGGATCAATGATGTAAGTTGTATTTGTAGTAAAATCATGGTAATCACGACACAATAGTAATAAATGAAATGTGAAGTTAAAACACAGTAAATGGGACATTAGTAACTGTGACTGTAGTTTTACTATGATATATTAATAATCAATACAACAATACAATAATCACCAAACCAGCTATGTTTGTATCACTGTAATGTTAGTGTTTTTATGTGCTTTTATATGACAGATATCACAGTAATCATGTGTTCTGTACCATGCTTTTAATACCTTTTAATGTGAATCCAAAAAAAAAAAAAAAATCAAATTAAAAATAAATAATAAAACATGTATTTTTCCATCTTGCAGTTCATTCATATCAGTTTATTTTTATATATATATATATATATATATATATATATATTTATTTTTATATATATATATTTATTTTTATATATATATATATATATATATATATATATTTATATATATATATATATATATATATATATATATATATATATATATAAATAAATATTTTGCTCACAGATCATTATTAACATTCTGTATATAATTCAATTTTATTTTCTCTCCCCTTTTTTATTATTTATATTTTTAGCTGAAAAGACGTAAAGGCAGTCAGCCCAGTGGTGTTTCTGGAGAGGGATTCCTTCAGAAATGGAGAAGACCGAAAGCTGCGGAGGCAGATATTTGCAGCAGTAAGTCTGTGATAGTTTGTCTCTTTTATCAAAAATTCCTGCTGTTATAATTTGTACAGCATTTGTTGTTTCTTAAACTGTTGCACTGTCCAAATACCCACACTTGCCATCTTTTCACTTGATTACTTATTTGAAGTCTTTCCTGTATTTGGCCTAGTGTTCGAGTGAGCATGATGACCACGAGTGTGTGTCGAACTTTTCATGACCTGATGACTGTGTTTCCCAATCCTGATCCTGGAGAACCCCAGCACTGCACGGTTTTGGTGTCTCTCTTATCTGCCTTGGAGTCTTCACTGATGAGCTGATGAGTTGAATCAGGTGTGTTTGATCAGGGAGACATCTCAAATGTGCAGTGTTGGGCTTCTCCAGGACCAGGATTGGGAGCCACTGCCTTATGGGACACTTATGTGTTTAAAGAGATTTTTAATATCTAATTATCAATATTTCACATACTGTACATTGGACAGCTTTCCATGACCTCTTGTGAGATCTCGGCAAAAAGTCTGACGATTTATTCCAAAACATGATGCATGATGGGATACACTAAGCTTTGTATAGCGCTCCAGAGCAGTATTGGAGAGGTTTAGTGTGTGTTAAGGACGCTGTGCTTTGGCATTATTAAGACCGGGGACAGTCTTGTGCACACACTGTCACGTACACACACTCTCAAGTGGCCAAGACTGCAAGTGTGGGTATCTGGACAGGGTCAAAGTCTTAAAAATGATCCCTAAACACATCACAGTCTTAATAATCCAGTTTAACACTTGTATGATATTGTACAAGCCCCAGGACGGTCTCATCTGACACTATCAAAGAATTCATATGACTATAGCTTGTTATTAATTACTTGCTTTCAATAATGGATTCATTTAACATTTAATTATACAGCATCTTTACAGAGGTGTAATGTACAAGCTGCACGTAATTAATAATATGTCCTTCCTTCTGTCTTACAGGATTTTTTCCAGATAATGCTGTTCTTCTTTTTCAGGTCTAAAATATCGAGCTCAACAGCTATTTTAAGAGCCAACCCTCACAAACCTTCCTAAAACCTAAAAGAGCTATTACTGAGTCTCAGCGAATCTTGCCACGATCAGCTCTTCCCAGGTACATTTGTTTACTCCAAAAATGCTCTGGTCTGAATCTTACTTTAAATTAACTTAATTATGTTTAATGAGCAATATTAATTGCACAGAGAGTAAGTAGAGATTATCTTGTTTCACAGAAGAGAAGGAAGACCAAGGATATGATTTGCTCAGGATGAGGAATGAAGATGGCCATCTTGAGCTCAAACAAACAGAAGTCCTCTGGTATGTGTGTGTTGAAGCAATGTTATACAACATTTTATGATGATCTCTCACAGAACTGGTCATGTCAGCCTTGATTTCGTTTTATACTATTACAATTACAGCATGTTAGCAAAGTGTGACTGGACATTTTTAATATTATGTTTTTAAAAACACACCACCTGTTTTATTAGCAGACAAGTGTCATGAAATTGGTTTAGTTGATATAAACACCAATTGACATTATTTCATTGTTTTGTAAATGTTATGTTATTAATTGTGAATTGATAGTTGATTGGTTTGAAGCCAGGCATTACACTGCACAGACTAAAACACATTTGTGAGAGAAGTCAGGAACTTTGGAGAAAGATTCTAGAGGAAAAAAACACATTTACTGCAACAACAGATGAATTCTAGAGTCTCTGAGAACTACACATGCTAATGCAGTCTCATGAGCAAGACCTTTGCCTCTGTAACTTTTTCTTAATTCTTGCAGAATGACATATTTATTGCAGTATTTTTATTTGTACAGATGATCTCATCAGCCAAATGAGGGGTTTTGACCAAGTGATGCTCTTGAAAGGAGTGAAAGAAGAGGATGTGGTAAATTCTCTTCAGAGAAAAGCTTCTCAAAAGATCTTAAAACAGCTTGAAGAATGGTAAGTGTACAGTACTACAAGGGTCATAGTTACTCACCCTGCTAAAACCACACAGAACATAAGCTGCGCTCTCTGTCCATTAAACAACTTCTTCTGCATTGTTTGTTTCACTTTGACCAGGTCTGGGATGTTAGGACTGAGAGATCCTCTGGCTGAGAACAAGCTACACCACATCAGTGCTGGACATCAACCACAAACTGTTTCCAGACACGAGAGAAGAAGATCACGATGGGGAGATGAAACCAGTTTAGATGTGATGATGGGAATCATTATTTTCTGAAACAGTATCACATGTCTTATATGTATCACATGATCTGTATCACAGTTGACTGGATGGGACTGTGTGACTTTTAAGGACATTTCATCACTCATCTGTGTGAACTGATTTATATATGAGGTTAATGTATCTTTGATTATAATTGTTTTCATTGAATCTTATTTGTCTTGATGCTACTTTATCAACTTTATAGTCTATGCTTCAATAAAATGAAAATGGTGAATATTGTGTTCTGAAGATTCTTGGTAAATACATCATTTAGGTAGGCTCATATGTGTTTATTTTAGACTTGGAAAAACGACATATTAATTATTGGGATTATTTTTTTATTTAAGACATGAACATTTTTGATCGGATTAATAACATCTGGGACATCAGTACACCAGAAAGTAATTTTTTTTTATATTTTAGTAACAAATATGCACATTTTTTGTGAAATACAGGGAGTTACAAGATTAATTATTCTGCATTACAAGATGGTGCCATGGGCTTTATTGTTACAAGCACTTGACGGATAACTGAGAATGTAGCAGGAATGATCAACGTGGATCTTGTACTGCATTAAAACCAAGAGCACGCACATTACTGATGTCCAGCACATGAGGAGCAAGATACGGGGGTGAGGAGGACATTTTTACACTGATTTCGGCTAATTAGTTATATATAATGCTAATATATATATATATATATATATATTAATATTCTTAGCACTGCATGAATTTGTCCTTGTGTAATAGTGAAGTATCACAATGTGTATACATTGTCCTTGATTACTGCTTTACAGTGGGGAATAGATAATGGCAAGTTGTTGCAGGTTCATCCATTATATTTCTTGCCATTTACTTCAAAAATCAAAGAAATAATCTATTATTTTCATTATTAAATCATTTCTTTATAATTTTTCCATGTTTCATCAGATGGCCTCACAATGTCCTGTCAAAAGGTATAATAGTCATGATGAATAGAATAGAAAACAGAGGACTGTGAAAACTGTCAGATATAAATGTGACTCAGCTCAGTTTGTTGTTCATGATGAGGAGAATACATATATGTAGGTTTTACTGCCCTGCTACCCCCAGGGGCCCAGTAGCACCCCCCGGAAGAGCCCAAAACTGTACATTTCAAATGGCTGTAAATCAGAGTCCAATTAACATATCAAAGAGAAAATGGGCAGGATTATTACTTATGCTATGCTGATAAAATAATGTTGAGCTCAGTTTTCAGAAATAAGTGGAAAGCTGGCATAAAAGCATTTTAAATATTGCTCACTGTAAAATACCACATTTCAGCCTGCCTCTCAAATATATCATAGAGGTTTGCACAATAAACATATTTAGATATCCAGTTTACCTTAAAATAAATAATTTATTTAGTTTCGTTAATAAAAAGTTTGAAACTACATTACCCACAAGCCTCCGTCGTTCTATCTATAGAAAGGCAACACTAGGGGGCTGTTTTTGTAGTTCATTGAAGTTATGCTTAGGGCTAGGATTAGGATCTCGCTAAAGATGTCATTTTTCTCAAGATAGCAACACTTCATTGTTGACTTAATATATTACTAATGTGATGATAGGAGCAAAACATACTTTTTAACATGATGCGCTGTTTAATATGGGTTAAAAGATAGTCCAACCACAGACTGTCCTGAAAAGTCATAGCCAATGGCATCTAAGCTGAGCAGCAGCGTCACACTTCCTTATCCATGTATGACAGATGTCTTTCGTTTTTCGGCTGAAGGGATAGATTCGGTTAACAATAGATTAAGCTTGCTACTTATTAGATTCTGTTTTATTAACGTCTTCACCTTCCTCCGTTGTTCAGCTTGACAAAAATTGGGCAATATTGATGTGCACATGCCCAGCAGTCGCAGTTGTATCCAACAGATAGATTCCTCTCATTAAATATAAGACAAATTTTAAGATTTGTATTTTTTTTTTTTTGACCAAAGACAAATATATTTACTAATCAAATGACGTGCTTCTAAAATTTACATTGTATATTACATTGTGTTTTAAAGTTAAAATTGTTCACATTTGGGTTTCTGTGATTTACCATTCTCTACCATTTGAACCCTAGGAATAAAAACAGAAATGATAAATTAATGAATGAATGAATGAACAAATAAATACATAAAGCATAATAAACATGCATATTTTTGTAAGGATCTTCCATTATTTATTGATATGTCAAACTCATTTAAAGACAACATGCCCAAATTACTACACTGCATCCTCTGTCACCAAGCTCGTTTTTGCCACCATAAAGAATAAAAAGGCAGTTATGTTGTAAACATTAACTATTTTCAGTATGCAAATGAAAATGCTTTTATTAAAAAACAAAACAGTAAATACAGTATGTCTTTCAGAGAACACTGGAAAAAGATCAATTTTATTAAAAAAATTAAATTGACCAAAATGTTATACAACACAATGTAAATGTTTCAAACTCACAAAAAAACACCATGAAGACATGCATGTCAAGTGTGCAATATCATCTATAAAACTCAATCAGCACAGCATCAAATAAACACTGATTGTCTGAACAATAGAAGACAGAGAAAGTGTTCAGGAAAACAAACACCTGCTAGATTTGACAATAACATCATGAATTCACTTCATGACTGGAGCTAGGGGATGACTATGTATGAATATCTCCTTTACTAAAACTCTTAATTAAAGTCTAAAAAGTTCACTGTATGAAGCTTGAAAAAGAGAACAAAATGCTTTATCAATACGAAAAATACTATTTTTAACTATTGTTTTCATCACTGGTTCTGTAATGTATTCATTATGAGCTTATAAATAAAACAAAGTTACATCTTCTGCAAAAATCAAACCACTGCAAAGTCTAATCACTGATCCAGGGACCATATCTGTGTGTGTGGGGGATAAAGAGTTAACGAGGTGAGTCCTTGTGCATGATGGAGAATTGCAGTGTTATCCTCAAACAATCCTGTAAAACAGAAATATTACATTACATTCAACTTATACATTACACTGTGTTTTGTTTAGACCATAAAAGCAGCCTCTGTAAAGATGCTGTATAATTAAATGTTAAATGAATCCATTATTGAAAGCAAGTAATTAATAACAAGCTATAGTCATATGAATTCTTTGATAGTGTCAGATGAGACCGTCCTGGGGCTTGTACAATATCATACAAGTGTTAAACTGGATTATTAAGACTGTGATGTGTTTAGTACAGTATGTGAAATATTGATAATTAGATATTAAAAATCTCTTTAAACACATAAGTGTCCCATAAGGCAGTGGCTCCCAATCCTGGTCCTGGAGAAGCCCAACACTGCACATTTGAGATGTCTCCCTGATCAAACACACCTGATTCAACTCATCAGCTCATCAGTGAAGACTCCAAGGCAGATAAGAGAGACGCCAAAACCGTGCAGTGCTGGGGTTCTCCAGGATCAGGATTGGGAAACACAGTCATCAGGTCATGAAAAGTTCGACACACACTTGTGGTCATCATGCTCACTCGAACACTAGGCCAAATACAGGAAAGACTTCAAATAAGTAATCAAGTGGTCAAGTGAAAAGATGGCAAGTGTGGGTATTTGGACAGTGCAACAGTTTAAGAAACAACAAATGCTGTACAAATTATAACAGCAGGAATTTTTGATAAAAGAGACAAACTATCACAGACTTACTGCTGCAAATATCTGCCTCCGCAGCTTTCTGTCTTCTCCATTTCTGAAGGAATCCCTCTCCAGAAACACCACTGGGCTGACTGCCTTTACGTCTTTTCAGCTAAAAATATAAATAATAAAAAAGGGGAGAGAAAATAAAATTGAATTATATACAGAATGTTAATAATGATCTGTGAGCAATATATATATATATATATATATATATATATATATATATATATATATATATATATATATAAACTGATATGAATGAACTGCAAGATGGAAAAATACATGTTTTATTATTTATTTTTATATCTGTCATATAAAAGCACATAAAAACACTAACATTACAGTGATACAAACATAGCTGGTTTGGTGATTATTGTATTGTTGTATTGATTATTAATATATCATAGTAAAACTACAGTCACAGTTACTAATGTCCCATTTACTGTGTTTTAACTTCACATTTCATTTATTACTATTGTGTCGTGATTACCATGATTTTACTACAAATACAACTTACATCATTGATCCTGAAATTAATAATAATATAAAACGGATCGAAGGTCTATGGCACGTCACGTGACAGATAGAGTTTAATCACACTAATTAGCAGCTGTGTTCATTTATTTAAACGCAATGAAACTCAAAGACAGCCGCGGATGACCGATATAATACAGCGATTAAACATATGGCACTAATCTGATTAATAAAGAAGACAGAATACATTTGATAAAAGGCATTAAAAGAGCGTATATACGACTACTCACCCAAACTGTGGAACTGATAGCAAGTATCGCGCGATGTGTGCGGAATGAGACTTCTTAAACGTGATTTCATAGCGATAAACATCTCATGTCCTCGTGTCGAATTCTGACGCCAAAAGTTTCCCACTGAAAGCAATGAAGGTCGTAGTGCTTCGATAGTCGACGCCGAGAGGCACATTTGGCGTCATAAAAGTGACGCTAGGGGCGCTTGACCATGCTTCGGTTTTTGACGCCTTTGGAGTGAGAATGGGTTGGCAGCACGGCATTGTTGTGATTTAATAGATCTGAATATGAGCCCTTTTTGAAGTGGAGATCTTTAAGAGCACAGACAGAGGCCCCTGGCAGACAAGCAGGCTTCTGAGCATGTAATTACGGGCAAGGGCAGGGCAGGGACCTGGTGCCGCGGGGCTTTGAAGAGTGGTGAGGTCGCCAGAGGTGAGTCCCAGGTCTGACAGGAGCAAGAAACACACAAAGACGTAATTCATCAGACCTTCCTCAAAAATCACCATTGGCGAAGAAGAGCTATCAAATCCTGTAGAAGCCTTTCATTTTATAGTTGTTGCTGCTGTTCAGTAAAAGCATTAAGCCACTTGAGGCTGTTCTGTATGTCACGGTGATTGACTGTATAGTGTTTATTGATCCGTTTTACACTGACTGTAATCAACATATATCACAAAAAATCCTGTCAGTCAATCACCTGGGCTGTGCTAAATGATATGCAGTGGTATAATTAGCCTTGGCTAGCTATTAGGAAATATAGAGTGATTTTACTGTAGAGGTTTCAATCCAGGTTTCCAATCCACGATGTCCACAAATTCACATAACAAGGTCAGAGAAATCTGATTAGAGCGCGGTTTGAAATTAGCCATGTATGTTATCAAATCAAACAACAGGATATATAATCAGAGAGGGGAGGGGCCCGGCTCCTTTATCTAATCAGAAGAGTTCCCTTCTATAGGCTGCATTTCCTCTAATTCACTTTCTTTTATTTATATGCTTTGTTTTATGTGTAATACCTGATCACTAATAAATATTACATCATTTCATTTTGTGTTGTCTATTGAACTTGAAAAAGCTTCATTTTTTGCAGGGTGATAAATTGGGAGGAAACCAACCGGTGAAGATCCTGACGGGAGACTGTACGTGCAAGACAGAAAGAGATTCCACATTCGGCTGGGTTTCTCCAATTCAGGCAAATGAG
This sequence comes from Carassius gibelio, assembly GCF_023724105.1. Classification (NCBI taxonomy): domain Eukaryota; kingdom Metazoa; phylum Chordata; class Actinopteri; order Cypriniformes; family Cyprinidae; genus Carassius; species Carassius gibelio. The sequence goes on from NC_068383.1 coordinate 22,662,824, forward strand.
AACATTGTTGAGAACGAGAGCATTGCCGTCCCCTTAGCCTGAGTAACCTGAACCCTACTGGAAAAATAAGGTTCAGCTGTACCATCAAAAACCACAGTGACTCATAAATAACAAAACTAACAGGACATAACAGCCCACTTGCTTCCTAAACCTTATTTTACATGAACGATGAGTCTCTTATCTGCCAAGAGTAAACTAACTTGACCTTTCGTGACATCAGAGCTGGTCTCTGCCTCAAATGACACACAGTTAACTTAATGTCTGATTTACACTATATGGACAAAAGCATTGGGACAGCTGACCATTACACCAATTGGGATTTTAATTACTAGTTGGAGCCCCCTTTACAGCTACAGCAGCTCCTCTGGGAAAGATTCCAAAGTTTTTATTTATTTATTTACTTATCTATTTATTTTTCCTATTCGTTCAGTAGAGGTCATGATGTCAGACAAGCAAGCCTTGCTCCAATTTCTGTTACAGTTCACCCCAAAGGTGTTCAGTGGGGTGGAGGTCAGGGCTCTGTGTCAGCCAGTCAAGCTCTTCCACACCAAATTCAACCAACCATGCTTTTACGGACCTTGCTTTGTGCACTGGGGCACAGTCAATGTGGAATAGAAAAGAGCCTTCCCCAAACTGTACCACAAATTTGGAAGCATGGAATTAACTTGCCATTGTACTTGGTGATGTAAGGTTGTATGCTTCTACTCGGCCATTTTTGTGTTGATTTTTACCCCAATGAAGTCGTGCCAATGAAGTCGTGGCCTAATGGTTAGAGGGTTGGACTCCCAATCGAAGGGTTGTGGGTTCTAGTCTCGGGCCGGACGGAATTGTGAGTGGGGGGAGTGCATGTACAGTTCTCTCTCCACCTTCAATACCACGACTTAGGTGCCCTTGAGCAAGGCATCGAACCCCCAACTGCTCCCCGGGCGCCGCAGCATAAATGGCTGCCCACTGCTCCGGGTGTGTGCTCACAGTGTGTGTGTGTGTGTTCACTGCTCTGTGTGTGTGCATTTCGGATGGGTTAAATGCAGAGCACAAATTCTGAGTATGGGTCAACGTACTTGGCTGAATGTCACGTCACTTTCAGTCACTTCAGTTATGGAATCAGCAGAGCTCTGGCGACAGCATACTATAAAATAGAGTGAAATCTGATTGGATGGTGCTACACAAGGTTCATTTGACATTTCATGTCTGTTAGATAGGTGTTCCTCAAACAGACAGCTGGGACTCACTAGGGGGCCGCAAGATGGTTAAAATAAAAGACTAAAACAGGGAACTCAAGATATTAGGTAACATATCTCTTATTTTCATTTCATACATTAAAAGCTGCCATTTTCATTCAGTTCACCCAATAATGAAAATGATGTCATGAATCTCTAACCCTGATGTAGTCCAAACCCACAAGACCTTTGTTCATATACGGAACACAAAATTAAGATATTTTTGATTAAATCCGAGAGCTTTCTGACCCTCCATAGACAGCAATGCAGCTAACAAAAATATCGACTTTATTCAACAGTTCTTCTCCTCCAAGTCGCTGTCTTCATATCGGGAGTACCATGAGCGTGCTGCTTCTGATTTAGAAAACGCATGCGCTGTGCCTTGTTTACGAGCAGAGGAATGCTCATATATACGTCGTAGGACCGAAGATGCATGAAGATCTTGCGGATTTGGAATGAATGTTGAGTAATAAATGACAGAATTTTCATTTTGGGGTGAACTATCTCTTTAAGAATAAGCAGCAGACTGGAACAGACTTTATGCACATAGTCAAGAGTCTGGCTACAAAACACTGCATTAGGACAGTCTGGCAGGAGATACAGTGGTGTGGCATATGCGTTCACCACAGGACTGCTAGGAGAAACAACTCAGATATTAAAGAAGTCTCATTTGGATTTTTTACTTCCTATAGATTTGAATTGAGGCAATAGAGTCTAGAGAGACAGACAGAGAGAGAGCTTTGGGGCAAAATTCAGGCACTCTGCTCTTAACATGCAACCATTTTATTTTTAGGCCAGTTAATGGCCCAGAATTTTAAATCGAGATGTTTAACAGGGTCATATCCTCTGGCTGACAACGCAGAAGTTTATGACTCACTTAGTTATGGGGTCACCCTACTTACTGTAGGGTCCAAATGTGAATGCCATTAAATCGCAGTCTGTTTTGGTACGATGAGCTTTTTGGCAGCTGATCATGGGACATCTTGTGTTTCTGATGGGTAATAAAAATAATAAATAATTAGGCATAAAAAAGCATGTACAGCTCCAAATCTGTCAAACATTTATACACCCACTCTCCTGTTTACATCTTTATGCTTGACCAAAGCCAGACTGCTGTCTGCTCACATACTGACTATTAATTTCAATACCAAATGTAGCATTTGTTTCATGAGAGATCATGAAGGATTTCATGAGAGATCTTAGAGGATCCTGTATTGTTTACATGACTGTCCCTTTGCTTTTAACCTACTTAAATTATGAATCGTAATCCCAGAAGAAAGAAACTAATGTGCATGGGTCAGAATGTAAAAGTCAAGTAAAATATTAAAGTCCATGTAATTGTTTTGGTTGTATACAAAGTTCATCAAAATAACATTTCCTACCAATCATGGAACTGTATTTTGCAATATTTGCAAAAGCAAATGAGACACAGATTGTAAACCAAAATAATAATTTTAAAATTAAGATTTTTACAATAAATATATACCAACCATTAAACTCTATTTCTGTACATTTATCGGTCTAGTTGATATATCAGTGTATCATTAGTAAGGATCATATTTGTGCTTACACACTTCACTGTCAGGGCACCTGCGTGGGCTGAAAATGCCACAGATCACATTTCATGTCCAACATTAGCTTTGTTGATCGGCTGATTTATTGTGCAGAGGAGGAACATAATGTAAAAAGATAACATAGCAATGGAACGGATACAAGGCTTGCTCGTTTGTGGGGGTTCACAATAGCCTAAAGCATTATCATTCCAATCTTAATCCCTACTCTTCTCCATGGCCTCAGTCACCAGTGTCTTATTACTGCTCCATTGGAATGGCTTCTGTGTGTGTGTGTGTGTGTGTGTGTGTGTGTGTGTGTGTGTGTGTGTGTGTGTGTCTGGCCTTCTCACCACACAGACCCGAAGTCTTACACTGCCCTCTGCAGCAGCAACAATCATATTCACCATGAGCAGTGACTACACAAGCACACTCCAAATGTGTCAAAAGTTGAAGCACACTAAGGCCAAATAGAGCTCAGGTATCACTGAGCTAATTTTAGCCCTGCTCAGCAAGCAGGAATACCAAAAAAATATATTTAAAAAATAACAAGGGCCATAAATCTGAGCAGTAACTCAAAAGTTTTTTTTTTTTTTTCTACTGAGAATGAAAGACTTATTAAAGACTCAGACAAGCCACGGCCAAATCGACGGATAGATACGGACGAAGACAAGCACCAAGGGTGAAATGTGTGTTTGCATTACTGTCCTCCAAGGCAACGAAAACAACAAATACACCCTGGCGGCTCTCAACCCCCATGTCTCACAACATTAATAACCTAGTCGAAATTTTCCTACAGAGTGGATCTCTCATGTATTAATAACGGACTACCTCACAAGGTGGATATAAACTCCACCAGAGGAAACCTGCAGAGAGGGACTTTTCCAGCTGCACGGGACGGTAATATGATACCACCCTCTTTTCCTTCAGCAATGAAGAGTGTCCCATGTGAGAAACACATCAGAGGAGCTGTCGAAAGAGAGAGCAGGCTCGTCCGAACCCTCAGGCCTCTGGTCTGCCTAATACTAAACCACAGTCATGCACTTTCCTCTGGAGCTCGGGCTGGTGCTCTAACTGCTCTTCCAGCACCATCAGGCTGACCACAAGGTCATCTGGACTCTAATTTCACTTCTGTTGTCTTTTGTGCTTTTACCGTTGCCCAAAATATACGTTTTTAATTTTTTATGGAGTAACGCAATATTGTAATGCATTATACTCTAAAAAGTAACTTTCCCCAACACTGGTGTTGGAAGCTTTTACAGGACAACGCCTAGTGATTCTGACTGAAATGAAACAGAATGACTCCTTTATTGGCAAATATAGATAACTAAAGATAAAAATTACGTTGCGGGAAATATGATCAAATATTTGCGGTCAAAAATATTTGCATGAGTGCATTTATGGAAGTATAGGGTGCAGGCTTGAAAGCAGAGCTGTAGGAGTATCTATCCAAGAGCCACAAACTCAGGCTTTTCTAGTTTTCCTTGTAGAGGCGATGGCTTTGTTGTCTCCTCTGAGAGCTTTCAGGCAAGCGTTCATCCAATTTTATAGTTGAACAAAGCCTGCAGAGCTTTGTTCGAAATCTCAAAGCAGCTACTCTGCTCTGGAGAGCCACATAAAATCGGAGTGGAAAAATGAAAACCGCAGTATAACAGAGAAGCAGACACAAACATAAAGACTTTTTATATTATGCAAATGCCTTTAAATCCTAGACTGAATTTGCCTATTGGAACGTTAATTCCTTGGATCTTTTATAAACGTTTTATAAACGTTTTAAATGTTCAAATTTATGATTGCTGTGAACTATTCTTCGTAGAATCAATTTAGCCTCCTTGAGATCATGGAAAAAACATGCCAGTCACTTCAAAATAAATTAAAATGAATAAATACCAGACATGATTGTAGATAAAGCAAGGTCAGAAGCCAAGTGTTAGTAACAAGACATCAATATTTGTGGTAATTTGAAGCATTGCATGGTGCCATTAACATGCACCTCAAAGTGGCAGCCACTTCCGAAGGGTGACATGCTGAAAGCGATCACATACTGTAGTCTCAACCTCAGATGGAACATCATCAAACCACCTCAGTCAGTTCACTAACCATCTGATGCATACAGCACAAAAAACCTGGAAATCGCTTGAGAAAATTGCCAGCTCCAATCAGTCTTTCCGACTGCAATGCGAGTTCCAAGAGGAAACAAAATGATGTTTGACACGAAAAAAAAGTTTATTCCGCTAAAAAACCACTGCTTATTGAATTTGGATGGACAGATATTCATCCTAAATTCTGCACACACTTTCTGCTGATTTGTCAAGGGACTTCCCTACCCTAACTGTGCATAAAACAAAACAGTGGGCGTCTCTGTGCCAGAATTAGCTGCAAACTGGACCACTTATGTAATGCGAAGTTTGTGCATGGGTCTTAGATAGAGAAGGAGATGTGTGACATAAACAGGTACACATCAGAAAGCAGCTGTTTATGCTCCTATTAAAAGACTTGTTACTTCTCCAGCAGTGATTCAGTGACCAGACCCCTCTTCCGGTTTGGGTCAGCTCAGCATCTTCACTTCTGTTTCTGTTCATGGAATAATATTCCACGTCTTTGAATGCATTCATTATTTGTATTGTGTCAGCCACCCAATAATATCAATAAGCTTGCATTTTTGGTATATAAAACAAAGTCTCAGCTGTCCGTTTTTAAGTGGCATACAAACACTATGTTTTACAATAATGTGATTTTCAGGTTCTTTAATGTGGCGCCTCAGTTTAAGCGGCATGCAAATCAGTCATCTTTTTTCAGCTAGTTGCTGATAAATTTATACATTTATACATCTTTCCGTTGATGTATGGTTTATTAGGATCAGATAATATTTGTCCGAGATCTTAGGGTGCAAAACATAAATAAAAAATACTGAGAAAATTGCCTTTAAAGTTGTCCAAATGAATGCATATTACTAATTCATATTACTATAGTTTTTATATATTTACAGTAGAAAATGCATAAAATATCTTCAAGGAACATGATCTTTCCTTAATATTCTATTGATTTTCGGAAGATAAATAAAATAGATCATTTTGACCCATACAATGTTTTTTTGGCTATTGCTAAAAATATACCCCAGCTTAAAAATGGTTTTGTGGTCCAGGGTCACATTTATGTTTAGCTGACATTGAGGTTCAACCTTTAGTTGTCTAAAGCTAAACTAATTACCAAACTACTAATCTAATAAAAAGAAATAATCTAAGAAAAAAAAAAAAAAAAAAAATATATATATATATATATAAAAATAAAGATTTTAATAAAAAAAAAAACTAATTAAAAATACAGAAACAAAAATAAAAATAATAATAATAAAATAATAATAAAAACAAAATTGAATTCTAAATATTAACAAAATATACAATAGCATATCAATGGTATTAAAAATACATTTTCTGGGACCCCCTCATTCTGTTATAGTCATCTAAACAGTTATCTGTTCACTATTTAAACTGAACAGAGATGACATAACTGAATTCAATGATGAACTGCCTTTAACTATCATTTTGCATTATTGAGACACTGTTTTCCAAAGGAATGTTGTTCAGTGCTTTGACGCAATGTATTTTGTTTAAAGCACTATATAAATAAAGGTGATTGATTGATTGATTGATTATAGCCAGTTATATTATGGTTAAATCTAGAGTAATTCTACAGTACATAATTACAGCAGCATTTAAACAGTGCACTTACTGGGATTTTTGCATTGATGCACAGAGAAGGCATTTTACACAAAATGTATTCACATCACTTTCTCAGTGAGATGTACTATATCACACAGGGTATATTAGTATGTCTTAACATTAACATTAACATCATTGACTCTGTCGCAAAAAAAAAAATAAAAAAAAACACCATTTAATAAAAATAAAAAAACAGCCATTAATTTGTTGTTGTAGCACTCACACTGACACACACAATGAATAAAAGGATGAAAAGATCCAGAAGCTTAGTGATCAAGCATTTAATTATGGAATTATTTGGCTTCTGGGATAAGGATTAGGTGCTAAATTAAAAGCGGATTGGTGAAGTGCATCTAACGCCCCAAGAAATATTGGAGTTCTTGTTGGGGTTTTACACCACAAAGAAAAGTGAGTTGTAAACTAGAATAAAAGCTGAAACAGTTCTTGGTCTGGATATGCGCCAAATATCCATAGGGCATTTGCAACCAACTGGTGAACCTCATTAAAAAGTAGAGAAACCTATAACCATTAAAAGCCCATTAAGCGGCATGTAATTTTGTGGAACTAAATAGCAGAGAGTAATCAAAAGCACATGAAACCCAGCTGGGAAACTAAGCAAACTGTTTCGATTAGGGGAGAATCCATCATCAACAACACCAGGCTTTTTTATCTGACATTCAATTCGTTCTCTTGCTCGCTTTCAATTTCCTCACTAATGACATGGATTTATGCAGATAACAGGCAGTTTGTAACCCAAATATACAGGATACACTTTAGTTTGCATCAACTATTTATTTTATTTTATTTTTGTATGTTGCATCAGTTCATGTATTACATTTATGTTGGTGGAGGGTATAAATATCACAAAAAAAAACATGAAACATGGAAAAAAGTGTTTTTATATGGCTTGATAGATAACACATACTGTACATTATTGTTTCTTCTCTATGCCCCGCCTTTCTGAAATGCATCGATTTTTTTACAAAGTTCATTGGTCTGAAAAGCGAGGTGTGCTCTGATTGGACAGCTATCCAGTGCATTGTGATTGGCCGAATACCTTAAGCTTGTGATGGAAAAGTTACGCCCCTTACCATACAGTGATGCTGTCTTTCAGAATGACGAGACAAAAATAACAAAACCCATTACAAGCGAGACATTTGGTACATACATTGGGAATATAAATACTGATTAAAATGACTTATACTGTGTTTTTAAGCATTGTGTTGCATGTTGCGTCGCATAAACATAAAACCATGTCTGCATTTGTGATCGGAGAAATGACAAACAACAAACGCTACTCTACACTGCTCAAAACTCTATCAAATTCTTTAAAAATAAAACATACTTACATACTGTGAGTCAGAAGCACCAGACTATCCTTGCAAAATTGGAACTGCCCCACTTTATAGAAACAGCCTCGCTACTCTCCCAGAAAACAGTCCTCCATAAAGTGTTCTGTACGCACTCGAATATTTGCTTTGCACTGTTCTGAAACAGTTTTGTAAAAGCAACTTAACCACTGATTTCAGGCTATTAGCCTATAGATTAAGGAACATATTTGGAACATACTATCGGTTGAATGCTACCTTGGTGCACTTTGTAAAATGTACGTAATTATTCATAATTAATATATTCATAAAGAATCGTTAACTAAATAATTAAAGAACAGGAACTGGTGAATTCATTACAATTCCCATGCCTAATTAAAACATAAATGTTTGCAAAGCAGGCTTGGAAGTGCATCGACATTGTACTGTATTTTCACAGAAACCTAGAGGTGTATTTGAGAAAAGGTCTATTCATAAATGTCTTTAAAATGTGTCTGGGTTTTGAGACTCATAAAGAGAATTGTCAAGCCACAGAGGACAGATACCTCAGTGTTAAACATGGCCAGAACCACATTTATTATGTGTAAAATGTCATTACACGCGTCAAGAGGCATATATCTCAACCAGAATCTGAAGCTCAAGATTATCGAAACTACAACGGAATTTGTGAACAATTTAGATGTTCCACCTTCATGCAGAGACACATTTTTGCATAGATGTCTTTACAAATGTATTTCTGCCCATTGGTGCCGTTTTGTAGAGGACATACCCTCTACTTTGTTGCTGATTAAAGTAACTATGAAAACAACAAGCTAAGGTGGATTGGAGACAAAGACTTTTGCTTGACCGTTAAGAGTTGAAATGCACTATTTTGTTAATGCAAAAAAAAAAAAAAAAGAAATTGTCAGCTGTAGCTAAATCATGAGATTTGTGTTGTGCTAAAGTCTGCATAAATGGAAGAAGCCTCATTTTTCAACCTGATCTCACGACAATTCAAACATATTTTACTAGGTGGCTTATTTGTACGAATTCGTACGACCATACTCATACGACAACACATTTTTGCCAAATCGTCCGTATTTTACGAGTTGCACAATTCGTATGAATTTGTACGAATGACCTACACCTAACCCCGACCTTAACATAACCATCACTGGGGTTTAGACAAATCGTATAAAATCGTACGAGTGAGGTCCTACAAATTCGTAGAGATAAGCCACCTCATAAAATACATACGAATGTGTCATGAGATAGCGTTGTAGTTTTTAAAGGCCTGTGGCTCAGTTCTCAACACTGCTGAGATCAAGAGTAAATCCACAAGCAGTTGTAAACGCTTCTGTGTGTGAGGTACTGATCCTGAAATGAATTCCCCAGTTTTCTCCCAGCAGACTCCTTTCTCCCACTGGATGTCAAATGACAATGTGACTGCTTAAAGGCACTTAAAAGCACATTGTGAAACCTTCAATGGACTGTAGACATACAGCAAATTCACAGGTATCGTAGCTGAATGAAACTCACACAAAGCTCTTTCCATCAAAGCAATGCTTATTGTGATGGCTAGACTCTAGTAACCAGGCTCTGAATTATATCATTTATTCAAACATGAAGCATTATATTTGATGATGCCTTTGAAGGGAAATATAAACATGCAGTCATTGTTAGTGCTCTTTCTAATGTAGAGCAGCTGAAGTTGACCCTATCATGACCGTTTCAGTCTGTGGTTTTGCAGTGTAAGCACAGGGGCGCATGGGTTCCCTCATCGATGTATTTCTGCCTAGTAGTAAAATTTATTAGAGGACATACCCTCTGTTTTGTTGATTAATAAAAGTGGCCCTGAAAACAATATGGCAAGGGGACTGGATTACTTGATTGGCTGATTATTAAGCTCTATTCAGAATGTATCGGTGAACTGCAGCTATAATTAAATTCAGTTCAGCTCCTGAATTGTAATTAATGTACTATTGCAAACAGGATCCAGAGATGTAATTCATATTTGGATTAAAGAAATAAATTAAAAAGGAATTAAATTAAAAGAAAAAGGAATTGCAAAAAAAAAAAATCATAGGCAAACTTTCACAGTATATGGAACCTAATGTTTTATTATTAGTAGATGCACATTTACAAATTATATAATTAACATAACCACATCACATTTATTTATTTTTTGCAAACCTTTATGTTAATTATTTTTATAACATTTGCAAATTATAGAAAAATATACAAATATCTTCTACATTGCCGGGATTAAAATAAGCCTAATTAGCCATATATATATATACAGTATTGTTCAAAATAATAGCAGTACAATGTGACTAACCAGAATAATCAAGGTTTTTAGTATATTTTTTATTGCTACGTGGCAAACAAGTTACCAGTAGGTTCAGTAGACTGTCAGAAAACAAACAAGACCCAGCATTCATGATATGCACGCTGTTAAGGCTGTGCAATTGGGCAATTAGTTGAAAGGGGTGTGTTCAAAAAAATAGCAGTGTCTACCTTTGACTGTACAAACTCAAAACTATTTTGTACAAACATTTTTTTTTTCTGGGATTTAGCAATCCTGTGAATCACTAAACTAATATTTAATTGTATGACCACAGTTTTTTAAAACTGCTTGACATCTGTGTGGCATGGAGTCAACCAACTTGTGGCACCTCTCAGCTGTTATTCCACTCCATGATTCTTTAACAACATTCCACAATTCATTCACATTTCTTGGTTTTGCTTCAGAAACAGCATTTTTGATATCACCCCACAAGTTCTCAATTGGATTAAGGTCTGGAGATTGGGCTGGCCACTCCATAACATTAATTTTGTTGGTTTGGAACCAAGACTTTGCCCGTTTACTAGTGTGTTTTGGGGCATTGTCTTGTTGAAACAACCATTTCAAGGGCATGTCCTCTTCAGCATAGGGCAACATGACCTCTTCAAGTATTTTAACATATGCAAACTGATCCATGGTCCCTGGTATGCGATAAATAGGCCCAACACCATAGTAGGAGAAACATGCCCATATCATGATGCTTGCACCTCCATGCTTCACTGTCTTCACTGTGTACTGTGGCTTGAATTCAGAGTTTGGGGGTCGTCTCACAAACTGCCTGTGGCCCTTGGACCCAAAAAGAACAATTTTACTCTCATCAGTCCACAAAATGTTCCTCCATTTCTCTTTAGGCCAGTTGATGTGTTCTTTGGCAAATTGTAACCTTTTCTGCACATGCCTTTTTTTTAACAGAGGGACTTTGCGGGGGATTCTTGAAAATAGATTAGCTTCACACAGACGTCTTCTAACTGTCACAGTACTTACAGGTAACTCCAGACTGTCTTTGATCATCCTGGAGGTGATCATTGGCTGAGCCTTTGCCATTCTGGTTATTCTTCTATCCATTTTGATGGTTGTCTTCTGTTTTCTTCCACGTCTCTCTGGTTTTGCTCTCCATTTTAAGGCATTGGAGATCATTTTAGCTGAACAGCCTATCATTTTTTGCACCTCTTTATAGGTTTTCCCCTCTCTAATCAACTTTTTAATCAAAGTAGGCTGTTCTTCTGAACAATGTCTTGAACGACCCATTTTCCTCAGCTTTCAAATGCATGTTCAACAAGTGTTGGCTTCATCCTTAAATAGGGGCCACCTGATTCACACCTGTTTCTTCACAAAATTGAAGACCTCAGTGATTGAATGCCACACTGCTATTTTTTTGAACACACCCCTTTCAACTAATTCAACTAATTGCCCAATTGCACAGCCTTCCTTTTTTTTTTTTTTTTTGGCAGCTCAACATTTGGCAATTCAATCAAATAATGAGTAAAGTGACACTAAAACATCCAAATAGTTTTTAACTCTTTAGTTTACTTTTCTCAAAATTAAATAGTTGTTTATTAGCATGCATTTTATTGACAGTTTATTAGTACATACAATGCATGTATTAATACCTTATTCTGCACAACCATGTTTTAAATCCCTTAATCCTGCTCCATACCTAAGCTTAATTTAACTATCAATAAGCAGCAAATTACAAGTTTACTGAGGCAAAAGTAGTAGTTAATAGCTCATTCATAGTGAGAATTGGACCTTAAAGTGTTAACAAAATGTTATAATGTAATTTAGTATTCTGCATATAATACTATCTCAATGGTGTACTATTTCCATTGATTTTAGAAGTATGGATCTATGCATGCTTTTCAGACTAATAATTCCCTCAACTCCTTGTGCTACGTAAATTTGAATCTAGGCCAAAATCCTTGTGAGGTGTTTATTTCCAACCTTCCAAGTTGGAAACCTGACTCGAAGTGCCATTCTATCTCACTTTTTCAAATAGGAAAGTGGAAATGTTGATTTGAACACATTCTGAAGAGTATTTACTCTTTCCCATTACCAGCAAACTGAGAGTCATGTGTCACTATTGATCGCTCACTGACCTGCTCATTGTTGCCGTTGCATTGTATTTTATAGCATTGTTAAACATTCAGCTCTGATTGGTCAATGACTCGACATTGTGATGTGAACTGTGTAGTTTCACCTCCTCTGGATGCTTCATTTACGGTGGGACAGCACTCACCTCTGACACCTGACACCGGGGGAGAGCGTGCGGGGCTTCCGGCAGGCATCGCTTTCAGCAGAGCCACTCATGGGCGTCCTGCCATAGCATGCTGGTCATGGGTGGGTGTCAGGGTCACCTGAATTCAAATTCATTCTTGCAGAGGATGTGTAGATATAAAAACAACAACTGATAAGTCTGTAAAAAAAAAAAAACTTTTGTCTGGTCCACCTGTTTTAATTAACCTGCTGACTCGACTCTGTTTGTACATTCCAAGGCTGTACCAGTGTAACTTGAGAACGCATGCTAGGGCACTCATTAGTTAAAGAGCTACAGCAGAGCACATAACATCACATAACCCTGCACAAAACAAGCAACGTTTAGCCAAAGACACTCTGGAGCCCTCATTAAAAACACTCATTTCTAGGAGGCCTCAGTGCTCTCAGACCCCAATTCAAGAGAAGGATGTGGGGGGACTGACTGAGCAGAAACAAGAGCATCAGTTCAAATGAGCTAGAAAGAGAGAAAGAGTTCGACCTGGAGAGTTAGTTCTGAAGAAACTTCATTACTAAAGAAGACAAATAAATCTAGAGAATATGTTCATTTTCTAGTTTAACATAAAGGATATCCCAGTCAATCAAAAGGAAATGTAGGTAAAACTTTACTTAAAAGCCTTTATTTATAATGAATTATAAAAGTTAAAAAATGTTATAATACATTATAATACTTATCTATTTATTCAGAAAGTATAAATGCACTAAAATACATGAAAAACACACCTTCAAACATTATAATGCATTTTAACTTTAGATACTACAGGTGCATCTCAAGAAGTTAGAATTTCGTGGAAAGGTTCATTTATTTCATTTATATGTGATCCAAAATCATCACAATTAAAAGAACTAAATACTTAAACTACTTCAGTCTGTGTGCACTGAATTTATTTAATGCACAAGTTTCACAATTTGAGTTGAATTACTGAAATAAATGAACTTTTCCACGACATTCTAATTTATTGAGAGGCACCTATATTATTTATGAAAACATATAGTGCATTACAGCAATTACAGCATTATTAATCCAATTTCTTTCTTTTTTTTAAACGTTTATTATTCTCATCAAGGCTGCATTTATTTTATTAAAATAATACTCTGTAATATCATGAAATATTATTACAATTTAAAATAAGTATTTATGATTTGCAAGCTATAATGTGCAAGATTCACCTATTATTTTAGACTATTTTTTTTTTCAATTGATTCCTACATACCTGCTTACAGAAAAACATTTTTTACAGATGTGGGAAATTAGGAATTAATCAATTCAGAAGCAAATTTCAATACCAAAACAATGACACCTTTGTGTTGCATTTCTATTATTTTATTTTTTATTTTATTTTATTTTTTTGGATGTGACTCATTAAATAGCTCATGTTTTGTATATGAAATACTGAGAGTGAAACATAATCGGTTCATCTCCTCATCAGAGCAGCAGTCAGCTGAAGCTGCTTTCAGCCCAAAGAAATGCGCCCACACCCTTAACATAATGCTTTCATAATGGCATACATGGCTACTGAAAGACTGAGAATTATCCTGCTTCATGTCGGCTTTCATCACTTTATTTTTTCAACAAATGGGGTTGGAGCCCTGAGTTCCTGAAAGGATTACAATAATAGTCCTTATGAAACTGGATCAGATACTGTTAGACATTTCATACAAGCAGCTGATTTTTCCAGACTATTTTTCCTCCTGCAGTGCTGTTTCAGCTCATGGGTCAGTGCAACTCTCCAGCTTTGTAACCATCCTCCACCCAGCACCGGCTGCCTAGGAACTTGATCTTGGAAGTTTCTTCCACTATTACTCATTTTCAGCTCTGGCCCCAGCCTTAGGATTGATCTCCAGTATCAGCCCAGTGGTGGAGGGTGATGTATTCACCATACATGTACACCTCGAGTTTATGCATTAGTCTGACTTCCTCTTAATCCAGAGTGACTCCCAATCCTCCCCTGGAGGCTTTTCACACAGATGGATTTGATTTTGGCGCTCCTCAGGTGTGGAGTTTCAGCAAGTGCTCGGCTAAAGAGAAAAGCCATATGTACAATGAAAATATGCTTAAAGGATTTCAGTATCACAGCACTACCAAATGCTCTTCATTAAATGATGTCATGGTCTCATTCTGAACCCACTTAGGGAAAAACGCACAACTAAAATGCATTTGAGAGGTTTTGCCTAGAAAACAACAAGAATCAATGGAGACCTTTGTGCTATAATATTGTTTTATGGAAAAGTCCTTGGTAATCTCACATATATATATATATATATATATAGCTCGCTGCTGGCCACCCGCGATGTCCGTGATGCCAAAATACCAAAGTCATACCAAACAATCATACCAAGATCAACAATCATTTCTTATCAAATTCACCAAATCTGAACAATCCACATTACTTTAGCTGTTATACAGTTGTCTCATATGTGTCTTCTTTCAGGAGAAACATCAGTGACAAAGTTTGTATGAAACAACTGAGAACTCCACTAAGTCTATGAAAAATCCTCTAGTATCATTAATTGATATCCTCCCTGTCAGTGACAGTTATTATTTCCGCTGGTTTCATCACTTGTAAATTCACCTCATTATGAGTTCATCGCTTCCCTAATTCTGGAATAAGACGGAGTGTCCCAGTTCACCCATTTGCTCCTCCACACACTCACTCCATCACACTCAGAGTGGGAAACCTGATCATGGAGGTTTTCCTGCTTTCCCTAAATCTTCACTCCTGCTGTAAAACTGATGTCCCAGAAAGTGAGTGTGGATTGCTCATCAGTTAAACTGAAAAAGATGAGGCTGACGGTACCCAGAGAGGGAGACTTGCTTGACCCGGTCTTTCTATGCATCAACAATTTCCCACAAGGCCCCGTGGCCATCTGACACCAGAGCTATGGAATAGTTGTGATTCTGGAGTCGTTAGGGAGGCAGCATATTCATCACGACACCCAATACCCCCACAGAGCGCCCCAGCATGCTCTGCATGCTCGCCAGACTTCATGTGGTCTTCTGCATGCTGAGCGTGCATATTAACTCATTGGATCATACTTCACGTCATTGTTGACTTGCTGATGTAGCTCAATGTTCATAGCCCTAAAGTTTCATTTTTATTATGCTACTGAGTGATTCTTCAATGTGGGTCATATTGCAAAAGGTCAAAGTGAAGGATGAGGAAACAGATCTACTTCCAGCTTCAGCCTGTCTACAGTCCACTGACTCACCATCTGTTGTACATTTCACCTAAAACACGGCTCAAAAATCTTAAACAATATCTACTTTAAAGCACACACACACAAAAGATTACTGAAACGATTTAAGAATGCACTTCAACGTAAAACTAATTTCACACAATCAACAAAGTACAAAGTATTCTCATTAATACAAAGTACTCTCCTTTAACAATCAAAAGCGAAGCATACTGAGAAAATGTAATTTTTCATAATTCATTTAATTCGAGTTGTGCCAGCAGTGCCATCATTCAGTTTAATTAATTTCAATTGTATTCTCATCTGATGGTGTCATTGCAGTCATGTTGACAAATTTCTGAAAGTGTCTTGCAGACCCCTAAGCAAGCCAAAAAGGCAACAGCAAGGAACCCAAACTACATCAGGTTGCAGAAATGTTATGTTTCATTGAATAAAAAGTGTATGTTTCATTTCAGTTGGTGACTGAAACATTTGGGGACATGCTAATCCTAGTCAATACTGCCTATTTCACATAAATCAGACAGTAATCTCAGATGTCAATAAATACAGGCTTTTATAAAAGACCTGCAGGTTAATGTACAGCAGCGCTGCTACTCCCACTTGCCTGTCTAAGGCTTGATTTATTTCTTACACATGACAGGATTGACTCTTGTTTTGACAGATCTTCCTGGAACTGCTGGAGCCAGTATCAAAAAACAACCTCCCGGTGAAACCCTCCAAAACGGCAAACATTTTGTATTTTGAATTTCAGTTGTCCTAGTATCACAAAGCACTTGTAAATTAAAACAAGGCCTCTGCAGCTTTGACCGCGTCTCCCACCCAACCTTCTGTTCCCCCTCGAAAGGACCCCCCACTGTTGTTTATTTCTTCGGGATTTGTATTTATATTGCCACATACTACAGGAGGTGAAGCTGACAGGGCAGAAGACATCCTCCGCATACTGGGAAACAGCTGCACCGCGAACACACAGCCACATGTGCCCATGAAGCGCAGCCGTCACCGCGCGATCACCGTGATCAAACATGACGTCAAAGAGCAGGTGTTAATGGAAGCCAGTTAGTGGGGTAAGTGGCTGATCATGCAGCCATCGAGGTGCTGAAGGCACAGCAAGCATGCAGCGCTGTGAATAACTCTTGAGGTAATTAATGAGGGGAGGCCGGCTTCCCCTTACAGACGGGCACAAACTGGTAGCTTGAACCACATTCCAACACCGACTCGCTCTCACGTCTCTCCTGCATGCTCATGACCAACAGTAACTGAATTTTGATTGAAGTAGCGAGAACACTGTAGTTTATGGACCAATTCTCATTTTTAAATAAGTTGTTTATTAGCATGCATATTACTAGCACACTGGCTGTTGTTTTTTAATACTAAAAAGCACATGACCATATGTTAAATCCCTTAATCCCACCCTATACCAAAATTTATCAACTACCTTACTAACTATTAAATAATACTAACTATTAAAGCAGCAAATTAAGAGTTTACTGAGGCTAAAGTTATCGTTTATAGTTAGTAATGAGTGTCGTTTTTGATACATAAAGCTTTTATGCCTCATGTACTGTAGTATGATAAAGAAATAAAGATATGTCTTTATTTCTTTATTTTAAATAAATTATTTTATTTTATTTATTTAGATTTTAAAATATGCAAGTTGCGAGTTGCTTATATATGGACAAAATGAAAGCTTGTCATTTAAATCAATGAGATGTTTATAACAGCAGATTACTTTAAAAAAAAATGCATATAAATATCAATGGACCTTGCGTAGCTCCGCCCCTTTTCATTGTTGCGCTCATAGTGATCTGTCTTTCATTTGTATTTCTTCAGCGTGAAATCCATTTCTAACATTGTAAAATTATATACAAGTATATCTAATAACATGATATTTGTAGGGTACAGTACATTTCTTTATTTATTTACTTATTTATTTATTTATTTGTGATGATGATGATGATGATTATTGTTGTTGTTTTTGTTAACTCACAGCTTACAATTAGACTAATAACATATATTATTTTGTTAGTTGGATTTTATTAACTTACAATACAGTTAATGAATTGTATATGCGAATTTGAATATATATATAATCTGGTACGATCATAGTTTATTAAAGGCTCTTTAACTTTTAACACTGCTCATCTGTTCAACAAGAACAAACTATTTTGCCATTTAATAGGGAACACATATTCACTATTGATTGAGCATTTTTGCTTCTTATTGATAGTAGTTAAATATGGTCATGCAGAATAAGGCATTAATATGTGCTTTATAAATAATAAACGGCCATTATGCTAGTAATATGCATGCTAATAAGCAGCTAGTTAATAGTTAGAATTGGTTCTTAAAATAAAGTGCTACCAACATTTTATTATACATTTTAGTCATAGCATATCACATTTTATTACATATGTTTTCACCTTTCTGCACTGTTGTAGATTCCAGCATCCGTCTCTATAGATCAAGTTTCAGATGATAACACAGGTGCTAAAATGGCAGTCACTGAGCACTCTGACGCTCAGAATCTAAGCGTCCTGATGGCTGGATGAGAGAGCTGTTACCATAGGAAACTCTTTGCTATATGGTGGATTGTGTCATGTTTCTAGTCTCTGTGCTTAAGCAGTCTCCTTTAAAGGGAACCAGACTGGCCTAGCCGAGTTCATCTAAATCAGCCGCATGTTGTAGCCCAGTCTGTGGCAAACTGGTCAAAAAAATCAAAATCTCTTTGGGAGTGACATCTGCCAAACTCACTGGCCAGGTTTCTGTTTGCTTGAGTTTGTCATGCGGTCTTCATTAGGACATGAGTCTGGGAATCAATCTTATTTTACAACACAATTCAGGTCGGCGGGACACGCTGCATAACATATTGCTCCCAGAAGGTCCTTCTCCTTTGACATCTAGCCCAAATGTAATCCCGCGAGTGTCTTTTTGAATTTCTCATTGATGACATGTCTCTCTGATGACATACGAATCCACTTTTAGATTGCATTCGTCATTACGGTACTAAATAAAAACCAAATGTCTCGGAGACTGCGATAAAATCTATTTTCGTGACTCCAGGAGAGTGTTGTATTACATCGGGGCGGGGGGTTTCCCCCTGCTTGCATGCTTTCTAGTCTTCCCTGTTTCTTTGGAAGTAGTAATGGGATCATTTATACAAATAGAGTTTGCTATTAAGCGACTGGCGGATCAAAGGTAATCACCTGACAGCGCTGGGCCCCAAATGCAGCAGGGCCCAGTCCGTTCAGCTCCACGTTCCCACGCATTCCTAGCAGAAACGTGGGGTTTATTTGTGAAATGTGGTCAGAGCCTCTGTCAGATGCATTATTTAATCAGGCGGCTGTTTGATTCAGTGATAATTGATTCTGTGTTTTCTTACTCGGTTTAGGCACAAGGCATTCAGACAATAAACAGACTTTTAAAAAAGCTAATATTTGGCAAATCGGGTATTTATTTAAGAAGGCCAATCCTGCCAAGTGCTTGATTATTTGTACGATCAAAAAGCCATTTTACCACATTGTTTCATTCACCAGCCTTTCATGATGGGCCACATTTAAATAAATATGAAAAAAGGGGCCGAATATAGAAATCACAAACAGATGGGCCGCTCCATTGAAAATCACACTCTTTAAATGCCCATGTGCTGGCCAGCACAATATGAATGTGATTTTTAATTGCTAGTGACTGGGACTCGTGGTTTCCTCTCTAGGTGATCTCAATTAAGGCATGTTCAGGAAACAGTGAGGAATTGTGGAAAGAAAAGAGTTTGACTGGTTTTTATGAGTGCTAAATGCTAGAGCAACAAAATGCCATTTTGTATGTCTGATTGTAGATTTCTGTTTCTAGTTTGTGTGTGTGTGTGTGTGTGTGTGTGTGTGTGTGTTTCTTTTTATGTAACTCCCCCACTGCTACAACAAATCAGTCCAGAGATTGAAATCAAATCCCACACTTTGGAAAAGCTCAAATCCATTTTTTTTTTTTTTTTTGCAGGTCCAGCAAAATCAGAGCTCTCCGAGACCAAGTGTTCGGTTTCACTGTGGATTGGCATATTTGTGACACTGAATGTCCACGCTCACAGAAAAGCAGAAGGACTTCAAGGAGAGCACCCGTAGAAGCTTGTTCCTCAGATTTTCAAGCAAATGAGCAGTGATGTCATTCCACTGAGCGAGGACCATTTGTGTCCTCAACATTTGATGACGTCAAGTCACTTTTATTTGTATAGCACTTATACAATACTGACTGTGTAAAAGCAGATTTTACAGTGACAAACAGAAAAATAGTTTGTCAAAAATATGAGAGGACAATAACAAAGACCCCCCCCCCCCCCCCCCCAGTTGCGTAGGCTGTCAATTAAGGGACAGAAACCTTAAAATATCTTCTGTTGTGTTCCAGAGACGAACAAAAGTCTTCTGGAACAACATGAAGGTGAGTAATTAATGGCTTGTCATGACCCAATTTTCATTTTTGGGGTGACACTATCAATGACCTGTGTGATTATATATATATATATATATATATATATATATATATATATATATATATATATATATATATATATATATATATATATATATATATATATATATATATATATATGTATGTATACACATTTTACCTGTGTTTTGAATTCTGCATTGCAAGTGTTTTAGGGTTGAAGGAAATCTCCATAAATTTAATGGAAAATGTCCTGGTGATTTTCTGCCAAGACATCTGTTTTTCTCCTTTTTTTCTTTTCTTTTCTTTTCTTGTTTCTACTTCCAGGGCACAAACAAAACTTTGATGTACAACATGTTTGTATTTAGTAGATTGGTCATCATTCATTTATGAAATGTGTGGTCATATTTAATAAAGGTGCTGATATGGTTTCCTTGTGGGTTGTTTTCATCAGGTTAGCACATAATGCCATGTTTTGTTAGAAAGAGTGTATTTCAGCTTTGATTGATTTTTATATTTACATATATTTTGTTATGATTTTTTATATGTACACGCTTGCTCCACCAGTTTTCAATAAATGTAACTGATTTATTTCTGATGACTAAACGTCTGCATCATCCTGGAGGAAACTGGTAATAGAGGATCATATGACTTTCCCACTGCTTTAATTGTCCTCTTTGTACTTTTCCATATGCCACTGAAGTAATAATGCCGAAAATTCAGCTTTGCATCGAAGGGACAAATTACATTTTAAAATGCAATACAATAGAAAACAGTTACTGTAAATTGTTATAATACAGTATTTCAAAATTTACTGTATTTTTGAGCATATAAATGCAGTCTTGGTGAGCATAAGAGACCTTATTAAAAACATTTTAAGATCACAATGTCACCAAACTTTTGACAAGTACTGTATAACTGTGTTAATGCATAAATTACACAATTATAATGTTTGTGCCATGTGTTCAGAAAAATAAACATGTTACAGAAAGGCCAAAAACCATAAAAGTGAAATTGAACTTAGCTTTTTTAAAGAATAAATGATAATGATTCCTTCTATTGAGTGTGGAGCGCCACATAAACCCATCAAAGAAGACTCATTACAGTCAAAGCGAGTTACAGCATTTTGCATGTTTTAACAGCACTCCAGATGGAGACAGTTCATACTATCGATGTCTCTCCAATCCTCCCTTAAGCATAACTCAATCAAGCCCTGCACTGTCAGGACCCATGAGAGCGAAGGGCTGCATACTAACATGCTCTCCGACAACACTCACTGTACGTTCCCACAGCTCGTGTAAAACAGGGCATGCCTGCGTTAACAGTGCATGCTCGAGCCATGTTCCCCATGGCACCACATTAATTCACTTTCCTGGTTATTTACAGGTCAGGGATGACGTGTAAACGAGCGACAGTGTGTCTTCAGTCGTGAGACTGAACTCCAGGCCTTGCTGCATGGTAAATAATGAGCTCCCATGGGTCAAAAACTGTGCTGCCCTGGAGTCCATGTCCCCAAACTGCAGGCTCCTCATTACCTCACCAACAACCAATACAACGAACTGCTTGGTGTGAGGTAAGCCGAGGTTTAGCAGCTCTGAGGGTAAAGGCTCATAATCCAGCACTAAGAGCCAGTGGTAGACGCGAACGCTTCTGCCATTTTAAAATTTCATTGTGTTACCGTCGCACTGATGCAGAATATACGGTCTAACAGCATAATTGCCTAATTCCCCCCATGGCCTATTTCTAAATGGACTGACAGCTTTGCTTGGATGACAACGGCAACATTTTCCCAAAACTGTTATATCGCACGTATGGCTGAAAATTTAAATTGACTTGCAATAATCCAAACATTCCATTTAAAAATAATATTCAACTATCAACACAGAGTAGAGAAATAAATGTAAAACAGGGTAATATGTACTTTAGATCACTGGTTGTCAACCGAGGGCCTCAATAAATAATGTCATTTAAAACCAGGGATTTTACATTAAAATAATTAGACATTACACCTTTTCACACTAGGCATCACATATTTGCCGACTTCAAAAATGCTGACAGAGAAAAACTGGGCATCACATGAATAAATGACATGCTACCAGGCTTTCAAGTCGTTCCGAACACAACATACAAAACTATCTGTATTTTAAGATTGGTTCAAGATATCAAAAATGTTCTCCTTCAATTATATTTAAATCATGGAGTCTGTTCACTTCAAGCAATACAGAATCTGTCAACTCCAACTGCCCAGTACAGAAGAGACAGCACAGACTGGCTCTGATTTTCATCTACTATAATGTTGAGTAGATCAGACTGTAAATCAAGGCAAAAATCTGGGCAAAAGTCTTGTAGTGTAATCCAGCCTTGAATAGATAGTCCACCCCAAAATGAAAATGTTGTCATTAATCACTTACCCCCATGTCATTCCAAACCCGTAAAAGCTTCAGAAAACAATTTAAGACATTTTGGATGAAAACCGGGAGGCTTGTGACTATCCCATAGACTGCCAAGTAAGTTACACTGTCTCCTCTGTGTCTCTCCACATCACTCAAACTGCCTGCACTCTTCAGTGACTGCCGCGCCACAAGGATGGGCTGTTTATATGTGTATTTATGCTTTGATTTGAAAGAAAACAGCACATCCTTGTGGTGCTGCTGACACAGTAGAGCATAGGCAGTTTGAGTGATGTGGAGAGAGGAGACTGTTAACACAGGAACTGTTGAATAAAGTCGTCATTTTAGTTTTCTTCACTTACAAAAAGTATTCTTGTCACTTCATAACGTTACGGTTGAACCACTGATGGCAGATGGACTATTCTGACAACGTCTTTCATACTTTTCTGGACTTTGACACTGTTATTTACTTGGCAGTCTACTGGACAGTCTCAAGCCTCCCAGTTTTCAACCGAAATTTCTTAAATTGTGTTCCGAAGACGAACTAATCTTTTACGGATTTGGAACGACATGCGGGGTAGGTGATTTATGACAACATTTTTCTTTTTTTTAATTCATTTTAGGGTGGAGGATCCCTTTAAGTCTGATCATTTAGAAGAATAATTGCACACCTTTCCATAAGAACGTTTAAAAAATAAATAAATTTAATTATGTTGAATATTTAGAATAACGGGTTTGTTCAACAGTTCACCCAAAAAAGAAAATGCTTTCATCCTGCCATGACATTTATTCTACTGAACATAAAATAAGATATGTTGAAGAATGTTGGTGACCACAGCTTTAGGGAAAGTAAATGATGAAAGAATTTAAAAAAACTCTAAAAAACAATTAAGCTTTCAGTTGCATTCCAACTAACACACAATTCACTATGCATTTATACAATTTACTAGAGTATGTACTAATTCACTATATACTCAACCGTGATATTGTATGAGTTTTATAAATATATTTTGTCATTCAACATTGGTGTCTGACAGCTGAGAGTATTTATTTATTTATTTTTCAGTTAGTGCATCATCCACACATATAAAGTGCACTTTTTATTTTTGGAATTTTCCGTGTGAACACAAAATATTTATATGACATACATTAGTGCATAAGTACACAAACTGGAATGCACCTCGGTTTAACGTCTCATCCGAAGCCTCACTAGCACCTCTTCCAGCAGCAACCTAGTTATCCCAGGAGGTCTCCCATCCAGGTACTGATCAGGCTCAGCCCTGCTTAGCTACAGCAGGCAACCAGTCTTGGGCTCCAGGGTGATATGGCTGCCGGTATTATTCATATTCTAGATCTCTGAACCATACCCATTACCTAAACATAACTACTACAACAACTATGCATCCGCATACATTCAGTGAACTTGTGTAGGGGCCGATAAATCGCAAAATCGGGAAGTCATGGCCTAGTGGTTAGAGAATCGGACTCACAATCGAAGGGTTGTGAGTTCGAGTCTCGGGCTGGTGGGAATTGTAGATGGGGGGAGTGCATGTACAGTGTTCTCTCCACCCTCAACACCATGACTTAGGTGCCCTTGAGCAAGTCATCGAACCCCCCACTATACAGGAACCCCCCATCTTGTTTATGGTTCATTCTCATTTATTGTTTGTTTTGCAGCACTTTGGTTGGCCTTGTTCCTGACTTAAACGTGGTCTATAAAACTGAACTTAAACTTTATTATGGCCAAACTCTAATCTGCTAAATGCAACTATAAGGCATGAAGAAATTAAGATATCCTAATCATTTACATTATGATTTTCTATAAAGCTGCTTTGAAACAATGTGTATTGTGTACAGCTATATAAAAATAAATTTGACAAAATTTGTTGACACATGTGCGTGTATGTTGGAGAGTGTGTGTACAAGATGTTTAAAGATGCATTTGTTTTGCTGCCAAAGCATTCCTTGTGAGAAGAAAAAAAAAGCCGGTCTGCAACACCTGAATGCAATTCCTCAGATTGCAGAGGATATAAGCAGAACATTTTCATGCCGGTGGAAATGTGAGCTCTCACCAGCTGGCTTGGCCAGACCTTAGCCTCAAAATTCCATCCATCTGTTAGCTGACTCCCATGCCGCACTTCAAGGGCTCTTTCTGGGGAGTGTGAGACACTGCGAAGAGCAGAAGAGAGGCTGGCTTGATCTGGTTTTGATCTGGACTGAAGGATAAGAGAGAGAGCCCAACTTTGGCATTGCACAGTCCCACCGCTTAATGCATGCAGCCTGAAGTCCTATTAAAATTATTGTATTTATGTGATGAGCACACATGAGCCCCACCACAATGTCGTAATTATGCTGCTTCCAAGTCCTCCTGGGAAATTCCTACTCAGGAGTTCGGAAGTTGTAATTATGATGTGATGCTGTAAGTTCAAGTGATTTTGGTCAGAATACAATGGACCTGCTGTGCAATTACATTTTTCTATAGTATACTACATTGTCTATAGTTCCTGCCAAACACAGTTAGTTTTTAGCACTAATGCAACAAAAAAAAAGAGCAAATGATGCACATAAGATGTGTGACTGATTTTTTTTTTTTCATGCTGCCCGTCACCTCATAAACTGGCTAATTAAGTATCATAAGGGTATTTTTCATATGCAAATATGCTAATAATATAGTATTTCACTCACCTGAGCACCCTTTGTTCTCAATATTGTTGCATCAACCCTAAAAACAGTTTTATAAAAACATTTTGTTTGACCACGATCACTTCAGTTCACGTCGTTATTGTAATAATATGTCTAAATCCATAATTAGGAGCATCCCACTACAGATTACTAAACACTGTGACTCTGTGATGCGCTTTCTCACTCTG
Source organism: Carassius gibelio (assembly GCF_023724105.1). Taxonomy (NCBI): domain Eukaryota; kingdom Metazoa; phylum Chordata; class Actinopteri; order Cypriniformes; family Cyprinidae; genus Carassius; species Carassius gibelio. The sequence continues at coordinate 22,688,127 of NC_068383.1, forward strand.
TCTCCTTCACCTTGAGAGCCTGTGGCAGGTGCAGGGAAGGTCAGAAGACCTCTGGATCTCCACATTGGTTCTGCAGCAGCTGCAGAAGTTTGAAAACAATGAATTAAGTGAAGAAACAGGGGTTTAACCTTCTCTGATTTTCATTACATCATCTGTTTCCACAGAATTTCTGTATGATGCTGCAATATGAGAGATTCCAGTTTCGTGACTCCATGATATTTGGTATACTGAATTATTAACATATCACAGTATTTTCATGAGTTTCATATATTTACCATGGCATCATGCTGAGCATGATCAGAATGCATATCAGCATATCAGAATGATTTCTGAAGGATCATGTGGCACTGAATACTGGAGTAATGATGCTGAAAATTCATCAATTTTTTTATTATATATATATATATATATATATATATATATATATATGCGCCTTGGTGAGCATAAGTTACTTCTTTCAAAAACATTTAAATAATCTTTGCAACCCCAAAGATTTGATCAGTGATGTATTTTATCAAATTGTGTGTATAAAGTTTAAAAATTGGGCATTCTGAACAAATAGGAGTCAAATAAATAAATCATAATAAATTAATCACAACTGAATAAAATAAAAGAGCTTTATTATTCCTTCCAACTCATTCATGCAATGGAAATAGAGGGTTGAGCAAGTCAAGCTCATTGCATTGTGGGTTACGGTGTTGCATGTGTGCTTTGTTATATACTGAACATTTTGACAAACAAAGTAAGCCATATGGGTATTGCATACATAAATACAATTTGCATACTGTGTCTACATACTATTAACAACACAAATAGTGTGAATAGCAGTATGCAGTTCTGAACATACTGTAGCCGCTGTTTTATGAAACAAATTTCTGTGCATGTACAGTACAGAAGCTGCTCCAACTCGTGCAATACAGGGAACAGGAAATGTTATATGAGGACATGAAGACATTCCATTCATCCATTCTGATTTACAGTCATAATAATAATAATGCTCGCTCTCTTTTGCTCTGAAATGTAATCTCATTTGTGGCGTCTGGCTGTTCCTATGTGTCAGGCCACAACAAAGCCCACTGTTTCCTATAGATTTATTACAGAAGGAGAATTCGCTATGAAAGAGCATTTCTTTCCTGACCTGGTTCTGGGAGTCATTAAATGATGAAGCCCATGTGTGTTTGGTTGTATAGTATTGTGTGTTTTCGTGTGCACTACTTAGCTTTGCTCAGGAGGCGTGACAGTTGAAGAAATGTCAGTGAATTCATGATATTACAGTGCACACACATAAACCACCTGTATAGGGACACACTGTGTGCTTGGCTCTAAATCATCACAAAAAGTCATTAATCTTGACACTGTTACATGGAATAAGTATAAAATAATATGAAGGAAAATGATTCCCATAGAACAGAGAGCTACAAATCTAATACTGTGTATCCAGAGCCGAAGTTTTAACTTCTTCACTGAAATGCAATACAACACTAATCAACAAACTTCCAGCCAGTCACAACATTTTTTATATTTAGTATATAGAAGAAAAAGAATTGACAGACAAAATGCCCTACTGCATATAAATATATGCACATGTATAGCATTTTATGCAATACAGATTGTTTTCCTCGCTCCTTTGTCCTTCTCCTGCGTCAACTCTAATAGCTGACGACTTTGCCACATTTTTCATTAATAAAATTAAAAACATCAGTGCACAATTTTCCAAACCACAATCCATCATGCACATCTCACCAGCAAAAATACACTCATTCACATCCTTCTTTTCACTCTTTCAGGCAGAAGTGTCCAAACTCATCCTTTCTAATCACCCTACTACTCGTCCGCTTGATCCTATTCCATCTCATCTCATTCAAGCCATTTCTCCTGCAGTTGTACCTGCACTCACTCACATCATTAACATATCCCTCCACGCTTATGTTTTTCCCTCAACATATAGACAGGCTCTCATATCTCCATTATTTAAGAACCCCACCCTCAACCCATCCCTTTTAGAGAACTACAGACTAGTTCCCTTCTTCCTTTCATTGCAAAAACACTTGAATGAGCTGTGTTCAACCAAGTCTCTGCCTTTCTCACACAGAACAACTGCCTTGACAGCAACCAATCTGGCTTCAGAAGTGGACATTTAACTGAGACTGCCTTGCTTTTCAGTCATTGTAACCCTAAGCCTGCAAAAAGCCAAGAGACCAAATCTTCAGTACTTATCCTGCTTGATCTGTTCTCTGCTTTTGACACAGTTAACCATCAGATCCTCCTATCAACCCTACTGACAAAGGGCATCTCAGGAACCACACTTCAGTGGTTTGAGTCTTACCTATCAGATAGGTCCTTCAAAGTATCTTGGAGAGGTGAGGTGTCCAAGTCGCAACATCTAACTACTGGGGTGCCTCAGGGCTCAATTTTTGGACCACTTCTCTTCTTTGTCTACATGGCATCATTAGGTTCTTTCATTCAGAAACATGGATTTTCATAACACTACTATCCTGATGACACTCAACGCTACCTCTCATTCCATCCTGACGATCCAACGATAGATGCTCGCATCTCAACTTGTCTAACAGACATTTAATTTAATTTAATTTAATTTAGCAGACACTTTTATCCAAAGTGACTTACAGTGCATTTAGGCTATAATTTTTTTTTTTACCTATCATGTGTTCCCAGGGGAATCGAACCCCCAACCTTGCACTTGACAAAGCAATGCTCTATCATTTGAGCTACAGGAACACTATACACTTCATGCTGGATGAAGGACCATCACCTTCAACTCAACCTTGCCAAGACAGAACTGCTTGTGATTCCAGCAAACCCATCGTTTTATCACAATTTCACCATCAAGTTAGGCACATCAACCATAACTCCTTCAAAAACAGCCAGAAGCCTTGGAGTTATGATTGATGATCAGCAAACTTTCTCAGACCACATTGCTAAAACTGTCCAATCCTGCAGATTTGCTTTATTCAACATCAAGAAGATCAGGCCCTTTCTTTCGGAACATGCTGCACAACTCCTTGTTCAAACTCTTGTTCTGTCCAAGCTGGACTATTGCAATGCTCTCTTGGAAGGTCTTCCAGCCAGTTCTATCAAACCTTTACAATTAATTCAGAACGCAGCAGCAAGATACATTTTTAATGAGCCAAAAATAATACACGTTATATCTCTGTTTAATTTGCACTGGCTATCAATAGCTGCTCGCATAAAATTGAAGGCAAGTGAACGTCGCTTGATTGTGCCATCCCAAAGAAGCACAAAGTCACTTTTACGGACTTTTAAATTAAATGTTCCCTCCTGGTGCAATGACCTGCCCAACGGCTTTAAACACATATCTTCCATCTTTATTTGACCCTCTAACTTTAGCACTCGCTATTCTAATTCTAAATTCTAAATAAATTAATAAAATCTTACTTGCTATCTAATCTTTTTGTATTCTATCTGTTTTCTTTTCATTTATTATACAATTAACAGCAAAAAAGACCTCAAAAACTAGCTTGCTCTATTCTTTTTCCTTTTCTATCTGTTTTCTTTTTATTTATTATATTATTTAAAAGTCTTTGCTACATGTACTGCGTTTAAGCTAACTGAGACTTGTTATAGTGCTTGTAAATTATTGCTCTTTTGCGTCTAAAAGCGTCTGCTAAAAGAATAAATGTAAATGTAAATTAATAAACAGGAAAATAACTGTTAATGTTGTAAGATTCATCAACTATAAAAAGACTTCAATTTCAACCGTAAAGCTGCTCTGCAGAAGAAAATAGAGTTATTTTTCATCTCTATTTATTGTAATGTTGTTTTAGTTCAGTTAAATGATTGAGTTTCGCAAAGTTAAAATTTGGTTCTCATCCAGCTATCAGTGCAGTTACATCAGTAGGTAACACATTCCAATAAGATTCCATTTGTAACATTAGTTAACTACATTAGTTTATATTAACTATGAAAAATTACTTAAAGCATTTATTAATCTCAGTTCATATTCATTTCTGTTTTTAGTAATCGATTATTAAAATCCAAAATTGTATCTGTTAATATTAATTAATGGACCTGAGCTAACATGGACAAACAATGAACAGTTGCATTTTTATTAATTAACGTTAACAAAGATTAATAAATAACAAATGTTTTGCTAATGCATTAATTAATATTAAATAATGAACCTTATTGTGTTACTCATCAATAATATGACTGGATTATATATATATATATATATATATATATATATATATATATATATATATATATATATATATATATATATATATATATATTCTAATATTCAAATGAATCTTATGAAACATGTCCTGGTCATATTTCACAACAAAGTGAAAATCAACTAATTATATTTGGCATTAAGAAAATTAAGCCTGTATTTAGGGCCATTAGGTATACATACAATGTAGTTGAGACATAATTACTTTTTTCACATTACGTTAATGAGAAGGATATTTTCTTTTTAGATTATGGTAATGAGAATTGCTGGGGGAGATGAGCTTAAAGGGTTCGTTCACCCAAAAATGAAAATTATGTCATTAATGACTCACCCTCACGTCGTTCCGAACCCGTAAGACCTCCATTCATCTTCGGAACTGAGTTAAAGATATTTTAGGTTAAATCCGAGAGCTTTCTGTCCCTCCACTGAAAATGTATGTACTGTATACTATCCATGTCCAGAAAGGTAATAAAAACATCATCAAAGTAGTCCATGTGACATCAGAGGGTCCGTTGGAATTTTTTGAAGCATCGAAAATACATTTTGGTCCAAAAATGGCAAAAACAACGACTTTATTCAGCATTGTCTTCTCTTCCGTGTCTGTTGTAAGACACTTAAAAACAAAGCAGTTTGTGATATCCGGTTCGCGAACGAATGTAACCGGATCTTTTTGAAACAGTTAACCGAATCAAACTGAATCGTTTTAAACGATTCGCATCTCTAATACGCATGAATCCACAAATGACTTAAGCTGTTCACTTTTTGAATGTGGCTGACACTGCCTCTGAGTTCAAACAAGCCAATATCCCGGAGTAATGCATGCACTCAAACAGTAAACTGACTGAACTGCTGTGAAGATGAACACCGAGCCGAGCCAGATAACGAACTATAGACTGACTCGTTCACGAGTGAAGAACCAGTTGCATCGGTTTTGGGATTACCAGTAGTTCTTTCGGAAAGTTCGATTCAATAAACCGGTTGAAGAAAACTGTTCACCGGTTCTTTTGCGCTCAACGTAATGGCGTCATTTGCAATGATTGCCCTTGATTCAAGCCTTTGGTTTACCCGCGCTCATAACATTAGCACAGAATCAGTTCAGAATCAATCACCAAAAGAATCAGTTCAGTTCAGACGCTCTGTGTGTCGGTCTGCTTCACGCTGAATCACACATGCGCAGTATCATCAGCTCCTCGGTTCACGAATCGGACGCGTATGACAGAAACGGCTCTTCACTCGTGAACGACTCAGTCTATTGTTCGTTATCTGGCTCGGCTCAGTGTTCATCTTCAGTTCTCTCTTCACAGCAGTTCAGTCAGTGTACTGTTTGAGTGCATGCATCACTCCGGGATATTGGTTTGTTTGAACTCAGAGGGAGTGTCAGCCACATTAAAAAAGTGAACAGCTTAAGTCATTTGTGGATTAATGCGTATTAGAGATGCTAATCGTTTAAAATGATTCAGTTCGATTTGGTGAACTGAATGATTCGTTCGCGAACCGGATATCCAGACTGCTTTGATTTGAACTCTCTCTCACAACAGACACGGAAGAGAAGACAATGCTGAATAAAGTCGTAGTTTTTGCCATTTTTGGACCAAAATGTATTTTCGATGCTTCAAAAAATTCCAATGGACCCTCTGATGTCACATGGACTACTTTGATGATGTTTCTCTTACCTTTCTGGACATGGACAGTATACCGTACACACAGCTTCAATGGAGGGACTGAGAGCTCTCAGACTAAATCTAAAATATCTTAAACTGTGTTCCGAAGATAAAAGGAGGTCTTACATGTTTGGAACAGCATAAGGGTGAGTTATTAATGACATAATTTAAATTTTTGGATGAACTAACCCTTTAAGCATCATTTCTAAAGGCTGCAGAAATAAAAGACAGAAATAGCGCCGTAAAGGTAAAGTGTGTTCAGAGACACCTACAGTATAGAAGAGTGTAAAAACTATTTTTGAGCATCTGCCAGTGGCATGAGTTGAGGGGCACAATCATTGGACCTCATTCACAAAACAAAAGCTGAATAAATTCCTGTGAAAATCACTGATACATTCATAAGTAATTTGTTTTTAACAACCCAGGCTCATCAGAAATATGTGAATGTGGGTTCCTTTCAGCAAAACGTCAACATAACTATTCAACTCTAGAGGCAGTAAAATACCAAAGTAAAACTTTTATTTATTTTCAAACAAATTATGAATACAGGACCATATTATTTTGCGATGCAGAGCACTATGAGTCGTGACACTCCACAAAAGAGCTCAAAGCCTCATAAAAGAAAGCTATAACCGGACGCGTTTTTATCTCATTTGATTTTGCTTACTCTATCTTTAGATTCTTAATTAAACAGAGCTTTAAACCTTTAGCGACACTTTCCAGACATTCTATGGAGTTTTATGTTTGAAACATGCTACAAGCAAAGCAATATAATTTAGCGAAAATGTATACAGGCATGTTTTTGTACAGACACAGGGCTGTTTAATAAAACCACAACTGCAACTGTTTATGGGGCTTTTTGTGGATATAACACCTGAAAAGTATAGCTTAATGTACCAAGAACAACATTTTTGAGGTTTTGCAGGAATGCAGGAAGAGTGACATATTTCCAATGAGCCTGGGATGGTTTTTCAATGTGAATATTCAAATTTACACAGAGATTCGTTCTGCTTGTGTTTCATAAATAAGGTCCATTAATTTTACAATTCGGCTTGGTGCCGCAGAAATTACACACTTCACTTTTAACATAACAACTGTAACGTGTTGGCTTTTTACAGTGTTGCTAACCCTAATCGCACACAATAATCCACATAAAGTGTGGTGAACACAGTGCAGATATACAGGCCTGCCTCTCTGCCACAGTTTCACTCATTGCGTGTGTGTGTGTGTGTGTGTGTGTATGTGTGTGTGTGACTGGACAGTGGCAGTGTGAGGTGGATTCCAGTGCACTCAGGGGAGCACTTAGAGCAGTCACGCTCTCTCACAGCATCCAACTGTCTGTTTCACATTAAAGTTTACTCACACAGGACCAGAAGGCACTGCTTTATGAAGGTATAAATTACCCACATAATTACACCATATGTAGCCTTCCCAAAACAACGACAGGCTCAGATGCATATTAAACACCCTTCCAGCCTACTGAAAGATGAATACACTGTCTGCGCGCATGTGTTCAAATGTGCGTCATAAACAATGCATCATTGGTTCTGCGGTATAATTTCTTATCTTAATTTACTGTGTTTCATGAATCGGTAGGCTTTCATGTAAACATTACACAGGGTGGAACAAAGGCCCGCCTTCTGCTGGGCTGATATAAACAATATGATTTAATGTACACATTACGAGTGACGAGTGATTGAGGTTCCACTTTAATGCAGAATCCACGAGAATCACTCAACAGAGTTCAAGCTTTAGCTTGTTCGTGTTTGGATTGGGATTCTGAATCCAAATTTCCCAGCCAATGGAATAACAGAATTTTTTAAACAGTGCAATATTGAGGAAATAACACAGCCTTTTAGATGAAAAGTGGAGCTATAAATAATATGATGTAAGGAACCAGAGACTGTAGGAGAAGCCATAGAAATATGAATGGGAGTCCCGCCATTCAGCAAAAAAATATATGTATATATATATATATATATAATAAAATGCTAAGCTTGATTTGAGCTAAAGAGCAAAATCTATGCAACCACTGATTTTTGCAAAGATGAAAATGAAGCTTTTCTAACAAGTGTGATCCTTATAAAAATGTTAAACTTAGATTATAGTGGTGTAATAAATAAAATAAAATGAATACACATGCTATAAAGACTTCTTAAATCTCTTGTTATAAAGGCGTTCAGGTATTTCTACTGGAAATCTAAACTGAAATACTGAATAATTTTTGCTGTATATTCCTCTCTCTTCCTCTCTCTGCTCATCTCTCTCTCTCTCTCTCTCTCTCTCTCTCTCTCTCTGTCTCTCTCGGCATGCATTTGAGCTGGCCTGCTGGTAGGGTCATTAGTATACACCAAAGAGGCAGATGACGACCTCCTGTGAGGTGCAAATAAAGAGCAGAGATAGATTACAGCTTTGATTAGCATGAGTCCTACCAGGCAAGAGGAGCAGAGAAGCTAAAGCTAAACATGTTCACTTCAGCATTAGCCATTAGCAGCAACAGTTGTTGTACAAAGCCCACTGATCTAAAAACAGATCTGTTATTCTACTTACATTTTCAGAATTCATGATATTTCAAGAAGTGTCTGCAACATGAGTAAAACAATTATATTATATAAAAAATAAAAAAGTGTTTAAAAAAATGATGAAAGTATGGTAAGAATGTGACTTTCATATAGATAAAGTAATTTTTTAAGTAATTCATTTAAACAATACATAGATAGATCATGTCACAAGATTATTATTATTGCAATTTTTTCATGCAGTTCTATTATTCTGGTACAATCAATTTTAGACAAACCAATCATTAAACAGCACTTAGAAACAAAAGAAACTGTGATTAGTCTCTTTGAATATCAGTCATACATTCCCTTTCTGTACACAGTTATCAGACCAGGCTTCATGCCGCTAGTCAAAGGTCTGACGATGCAAGACTAAGGAAAATTTACAAAAAATAAATAAATAAATAAAAAAAGGTTTTCCCTTGCATTTTTTTTTTACATTTTCACGTATACATGACAACATTTTCAAAACGACTCCAAAAGGCTGTATTATGTATGCCAGGCCAGTAGTTGGCACTGTCACCTTGTTAGCAAACAGTAACTGTAGGGAAGATATGATCATATATTTTATATGATTCATCTCTGCTGTTGGTTGTAATATTGGTCAAGTAAATCCGAAGAAGCGTTAGCAAACTCTTGAGCAGCAACAACAGTACCATATACTCTGCCATTGTTGTGTATGTTTGTTCGTGCTTGCCTTTAAAATCGACATGTACTGCGCATGTCTAAATACCTAACATGTACTGCGCATGCACATGACCTCACCGTTTTCAAAGATTCCCGTATTGGGTGTTTACATGGAATCATAATGGTGGTGTTTTCAAAACTTGCACTTTTTCAAAAATATGCGTTTTCCACCCCAAAATGCAGTTGTCGTGTAAACAAACAGGCCAAATGCATTAAAAGCTTCCCGTTTTTTGCTGAAAGCATTGTCGTGTTAATGGCCCCTAAGTAACAACCAACAAAGCAAGCATGTCAGGATTGTTTTGGAGGAAAAACCTTAACTTCGAACTCGGCAAATCCACACATACTCTTTTCTCGTCTCCTTCAATCAGTACATTTCCTCTCTCTCTCTTAGCAGACCAGCGGCGCGTCTCTGCGCTGACTCAACCTCTGACATTTTCACCACAGGATACTGTGCGCTGGCCAAAACATGGGCTGAACAGCAGTGCCTGAATGTTTTGACTCCTCTTTGTTGTTTGGTAATGGCACACAGACATGCACACGCGTTCCACTGCTCTGACTCTCAGCTAAGATTTGTTATGCCACCTGCTTCTACTGTCTACTGTTTCATTCACTGTGGTTGCATGCTAGCCATTCGCTGAGAGAGAGAATGAAAGACAGCAGGCAATTTGAAGAGGGTACAGTGATAATATCAGATGGTAATACCACAATACTTTGAAATTTACCATAGTACTCTACGTAGTATTTTTTACATAGCACTCCAAGGTACTTAAAAACAAATACTGAATTACAATATCATAGTAATGTCTAAAAACATGGTATTACCATAGTTGAGTTCAATGAATTCAGTGATGAACTGCCTTTATCTGTCATTTTGCATTATTTACACACTGTTTTCCTAATTAATGTTGTTTAGTTGCTTTGACACATTCTTTTTTGTTTAAACCTCTATATAAATAAAGGTGACTTGACTTGACTTGACTTGAGCTTCCATTTGTGAATCTGCTGTTTTCCTGTTTATCTCTGTGAAGTTACTTTAGCGCAGTCCGTATTGTATAAAGCGCTAGAAGTAAAGGTGGCTTCACTTGACACTGTTCTATACCTACAGCTGCCTTCCTGTTTCCAACCCTAATCGATTGCTGCCTTCAGAGTGAAGTTTCTAAGTGAAAATTGATGAAGTAATGTACACTATATGTAAGCAGCAGTTAGCATGTTGCTAAGCTAACAACACACAAAGCACAAGCTAAAACTCTGATATTTTAGGCAATATAAAAACACGAGCTGACAAATTAAAGGACTTCCTTCTTCTTGCATGCATTATTAATAGCAATGGTTCCAGTAGCTGCTTACTGGAAATATTAAGAGCTGAAAACACTTGCTAGCCTAAGAGCTGATGTTTGCAGCAATTTACACTGGCACACTCAGTCATGAGAGCAGCCTGCCACTGTGGGGAGAAAACCTGAGTACGCTCTGGCCTCTGTGAGGTACCAGTGATGGGGTAACACCTCCATCTGCTGAGCAACACTACAGATCTGCTGCATAGTGCTTATGAAGAGAGTCATAATCTACCATTTGCACCCATTATGGAACTGGTTCTTGTTGGACATTATTTTGGATCAAATCCCATGTACCAAAAGCAATGATTTAAACTTTATTTAGACAGTAAGCTTTGGAAACAAAGTTGCTCAAATTGAAAACCTCAAAAAAGGAATAAAAAATAAAACAGCTCTTATAATATTTAGTTGACCCTACTGAGGTTCTGAAGGTTAAGCACCTCTTTCTTTCTTTGTTGGAAAATAAATGTAAAAAGTATAATAACTTTAACTTGCTATAATAAATATAAAAAATACGCTTAGCTAAGGTTGTTGACGTTGCATGCTAAGGATTGCATAGAAAGAAAGAAAATTATTGTTTAGAAGACATTTTATAATACAGTTCCATTCGTTAACATGAACTAATTCCAAAGCATGTATTTATCTCACTTAATATTAATTCCAACATTGACTAAAAACATATTATTACAATCCAAAGTTGTATATGTTAATATTAATAAAAAATAATAAAAAAATGAACAGTTGTATTTTTATTCCGTTAACAAATATTCATAAATACTGTAATAAATTAGATTAGATTCAATTTTATTGTCATTATGCAGAGTACAAGTACAGAGCTAATGAAATGCAGTTAGCATCTAACCAGAAGTGCAAGAATATAGTGTTTTATATACATAAAAGTGCAGAGTAAGTAAAGCTATGATATACCGAATGTACAGTGAAGTTGCTATAAACAATATTGAGCAGAGTATATACAGAATATAAATATGAATGCAATGTAGAGATTGTAAGTACATTATGAACAGAGCAATGAAAGATTATATACAGTATACATTATGAACAGCAGGAACGTGAGAACAGTGGTAATAAATGAGTGTGCAAAAATATTGTTAAACAATGTATTCTATTCAAAATAACAGTAGTGCAATGATATTTTTTATAGAAATTGTTTACTGTGCTTGTACAGTAACAACTTTAGGCAGTTTATAGTTTAATAGCTTTAACCATGTGCAGTCTGTGCAAAATATGAATAGTGCAAATACATGTATGTAAAGTACTGTGACCAGTGCAGTAAGAGAGCAAGTGCAGGTTAGATTGGTGGTGTGGCGTTCTGAAGTGTCATTTACATTTACATTTAATCTATACAAAATTTATACAAAGCGACTTACAAATGAAAACAATAGAAGCAGTCAGGTCAACAAGAGAACAACAACAGTATACAAGTGCCATGACAAGTCTCAATTAGTCTAGTATAGAATGCATAGCCAGGTTTTTTTATTTTATTTTTTATGAAAAGACAAGAAAAGGAAAAGTGCTAGTATTAGTTGGTTAAGTGCTGTCGAAAAAGATGAGTCTTTAGATGTTTCTTGAAAATGAGTAAAGACTTGAGATTGGGAGGTCATTCCACCAGCTGGGCACAGTCCAGGAAAAGGTCTGTGAGAGTGATTTTGAATTTCTTTGGGATGGCACCACAAGGAGTCGTTCACTTGCAGAGTGCAAACTTCTGGAGGGCACATAAGATTTAACCAGTGAGTTTAGGTAAGTTGGTGCCGTGGCAGTGGTGGTCTTGTAGGCAAGTATCAGTACGTTGAATTTGATGCGAGCGGCTACTGGTAGCCAGTGTAACCTGATGAGGAGAGGAGTAACGTGAGTATTTTTTGGCTCATTGAAGACAACCCTTGCTGCTGCATTCTCTGCAGAGGCTTGGAAGTACATGCAGGAAGCCCCGCCAGGAGAGCATTACAATAGTCCAGTCTGGAGAGAACAAGAGCTTGAACAAGAAGTTGGGTGGCTTGCTCTGATAGGAAGGGTCTAATCTTCCTAATGTTGTATAAGGCAAACCTGCAGGACCGGGTCGTTGTAGCAATGTGTTCTGTGAAGCTTAACTGATGATCCATCACAACTCCTAGGTTTCTGGCTTTCCTCAAAGGAGTATAGAGAAGCTGTATAGAGAAGTTGTTATGAAGCAATGGGTTAGCAGGAATCACCAGGAGTTCTGTCGTCGTAAGGTTAAGCTGAAGGTGATAGTCATTCATCCAGCTAGAAATGTCACTCAGACAGGCTGAAATGCGAGCAGCTACCGTCGGGTCATCTGGTTGGAATGAGAAGTAGAGTTGGGTGTCACAGCCTCGGGAAGAGCCTACTAGTGCGAGAGAATTCAGCAAAGATCCTGGGACTCAGGTGAACTTTCTTAAGGCTCCGTAAGAAGTAAAGGCATTGCTGTGCCTTTTTGAGCAGGGTGGAGGTGTTTAGGGACCAGGTGAGGTCATCAGAGATGTGGATGCCAAGGAACTTGAAACTCGACACACACTCCACTACAGCTCCGTTGATGTAGATGGGTGTGTGTGCATGATTCCTAGTCCGCCTGATTTCCACAATGATCTTCTTTGTCTTCTGGGTGTTTAGTTCCAGGTTGTTGGTGGCACACCACACAGCCAGGTGCTGCACCTCATCCCTGTAGGCTGATTCACTGCATCCTTGATCAGACCTACCACCGTGATGTCATCTGCAAATTTGATTATGGTGTTGGAGCCATAAACAGGAACACAGTCATGGGTGAATAGGGAGTACAGGAGAGGGCTCAGTACGCAGCCTTTTGGCAATCCGGTGTTCAGGGTGATGATGGAAGAGGAGAGGTTATCTACCTTAAAAGACTGAGGTCTGTTAGTCAGAAAATCTAGAATCCAGTCGCAGATGGGTATGCTGAATCCAAGATGGCTGAGCTTGGAGATCAGCTTGGAGGGGATTACTGTATTAAATGCAGAACTGAAATCTATGAACAGCAATCTCACATGTGTGTTCTGACTGTCCAGGTGGGTGAGGGCAGAGTGAAGTGCCGTTGAGATGGAGTCCTCTGTTGACCTATTGTGGCGATAGGCAAATTGGAATGGGTCTAATGTAGCAGGGAGACAGGATTTTAAGTGAGATGCAACCAGTTTCTCAAAGCATTTGGCAATGATGGGGGTGAGTGCAACAGGACCGAAGTCGTTAGGGACTAAGGCAGTGAAGTGCTTCGATACAGGCACGATGGTGGAGGTTTTGAAGATAGTTGGGACAGTTGTTTGGGCCAGGGGCAGATTGAAAATGTCTGTGAAGACCTCAGCCAGCTGCTCTACACAGGCTTTAAGCACATGACCAGGTATTCCATCAGGGCCAGCTGCTTTCCGTCCATTCACTTTACGCAGAGTGGAGTAAACATCTGATGTTGAGAGTGTGAGAGCCAGTTCACTGGGTTGATGCTCAGCTTGTGAGATCTCCTTATTATTTTGATCAAAATGAGCATAAAAGTGATTCAGCTCGTCTGGGAGGGAGGCAGAGCTGGAGGGGGCACAGAGTTAGGTGGTTTGTAATCTGTGATAGATTGTATGCCTTGCCACAAATGCCGGGGGTCTGAAGAATTCAAGTGTTCTTCAATCCTCTGTTTATGTGTGAGTTTGGCCTGGCAGATACCCTTCCTCGGGTTGGCTCTGGCTGAGCTGTAAGTCTACCGGTCTCCAGACCTGAAGTCTGCATCTCTTGCTTTGAGCAGGAGGTGAACCTCTCTGTTCATCCAGGGCTGTTTTTTTTTTTTGTGTGTGGTCACTCTGCTCACACATCTGTTGATGTGCTCCAGGACAGAGTTGGTGTAGTTGTCAATGTTGATCTGAGAGTCTAAACGAGGATTCGTTGGAGTTCTTTTAGGGTTGTGGGAGTTGGCCAGTTCCGGATGGCATCCACCTTCCCCTCGTCCATCCGGATGCCACTGCTATCGATGTTATAGCCAAGGAACTGCACTGAGGGCTGATGGAAGGAGCACTTCTCTGCTTTCAGATAGAGTTGGAACTCCCTCAGGCGTTGCAGGACCTCCACAACGTGGTGTCGATGTTCCGCTAGGCTCCGGGAGTAGATGAGGATGTCATCGATATAGACTAGGACGAACCTGTGGAGAAACTCCCGGAGCACCTCATGGAAGAAATCCTGGAATACGGAGGGGGCGTTGACTAGACCATACGGCATCACAAGATATTCATAGTGACCATTAAGGGTGATAAAGCCTGTCTTCCACTCGTCTCCCTCACATATTCGGATGAGGTTATAGGCGCTGCGCAGGTCCAAATTGGTGAAGACAGTGGCACAACGGAGATGTTCCAGGGCAGCTGGGATGAGAGGAAGAGGGTAGCAGAATTTTACGGTGATATCGTTGAGGGAGCAATAATCTATACCTGGCCGCAAGCCTCCCTCCTTTTTCTCCATGAAAGAAGAAGCTCAAAGCAGCAGGGGAAGTAGATGGATGGATTTAGCCTTGCGCCAGCGCCTCCTTGACGTTCAGCAAAGTCGAGTGGAATCTACTTGCATGGGTGCGTGGGCTGGTTCTGAGGAGCTGAGGGTCTCTGGATGGCAGAGTGGTGAGTTGACAAGTGACTGGCCCTGGTGCTCTTCGAAGCACGACTGCATACGAGTGGCAAAGCGGATGGATAGTTGAATGAAGCATTCGAGCCCGATGGTGTCCGCATTTGAGGATCCAGTCCTTGACGGTAGGTGGTCAGCAAGGCTTGCTCCTTCCATCCGCTTGTTGACAGTCATTTTTCCTTGTTTCAAATTATAAAGTTTCTCACCAATGGAGGAATCCCAGGCAGGTCTGCCGAAAACTTCTCGGAAGTGGTCAACAAAGCTAGAATATGACTTGATGACAGAATTATTTTGGATTCAAATGGATTTGGCCCACTGTAGTGCTGTACCTTGCACCTGGGAGATTAGGAAGGCTACCTTTGATCGCTTGGTGGGGTACAAGTGCGGTTGCATCTCCAGGACCAGTGAGCATTGGAGGAGAAATCCGCCGTTCCTCCAGCATTCCTCTGCCGAACCAGAGAAGGGTACCAGTTTGGCCATGGAGATGACGTGCATGGTAGGTGAGGAAGAGGTGGTGTTGTTTCCGGAAGTGCTCTCTGGTGAAGGGGGTGATGGAATGCTGGTGATGGTTCAACGCAACGCGTCAACAAGGTCCTGTAAGGGGTACATGAGGCTCATGCTTGTGTCTATCGGTCTTGGTCCGGTCTTCTGTTACAGTAATCAGGGACTGGAGACTGAGAATGACAGAGAACGATGTCTTTGACACAAGCAGAGGTGAATGTGATCAATGGTGGAGCAATGGGTGAGGATACGGTGCTGGTGCCTTGAGAGTTGAGATGATCCGGAGAGTAGTAGTTAGAGACGATGGAGGCAGATGACACACACACACACAATGGGAACAGGAGAACACTGGAGAGAGGTAAGTGAGGTATATGGTCAGTCCTTTAGAGTTAGCAGGTAGGTATTGAACTAGTTGCGAACAAGACCGGACAGTGACTGCGTGTGTGTGACTTTTGAGTGCTGGGGAGATTGCAGGTGGATGAGGAGCAGGTGAGTGTGATTAGTATTCAGGTGATGGCGTGCACTGTGACTGGGCGATGTTGGAGCCTGGCATGTCTGTGACAGTAGTATAGTAATGGTAGTTCAGTAATGAAATCTGAGCTGTTTTATTGTGACTTGTGGTGTTTCAGAGGACTCAAACCCGAGTGCATCACTGTACAAGGTGTGCTACCAATAAAGTTTTCTTTCAGAAAAGCCGTACATATGGAGCTGATTATGTGATAATGTCCAAATTTATAAGTTTGTTTAATATTGTAAAAGTGTTTTGAGGTCATAACATTTAAAGTGCATTTTTTATTGGTCTTATCAACATCATGGTTTAGTCATCAAAATAGTTTTATTGAAATAGTATTTTTGCTTGATGCCACAATGATTTTACTATACAATAGAAAATATGATGCATATTTTAAAAAGGCATTTTTAAATTGTCATTAGTTATGGCAAGCAAAGCTAAATTTAACACTGTCAAACAAAATGTATTTCATTTTATGCTAAATTCTGCTTTCATTGCATAGCTTTTGTTTATGGCGAATTTATGTTGTAAAAAGCCCCCAAATTATTATATTTAATATAATATAATAATATTAAATTAACATATGTTATATTATATCAAATTCATATAGAAACTTTTTTTTATTTTTTATTGTATTATATTATATCTGTATAATATACTATATATACTAATATACTTTAGTGTCTAAAGAAAATATACTGATAGTGAGTATAGTATGGACTTTGTAATAAATACTTTGTATGAATGGTGTTTTTTTTTTGGGGGGGGGGGGGGGTGATTCGGAGATAGCGTCAGATGTAAGACCGTGATATTTTGTTATGTACCATAGTATTGTTTGGTTACCATATTTACACATAAATAAGTAGTAAACCGATAGGGTAATCATCAAAGAAAATGAATTACTATCATGTTAGCTCCCAAATCTGTCCTATTTTAACAGTGAGTAATGCGAATCGAGTGCCACATTTTGAATCAACAAGATTTATCAGTGCACACAGCAGCTGATCACTGTCATGATTCTGCCTTCATGTCCTGATTTTCCTCTAGTCTTGAGGCAGGATCATGACAGGCCCGTGTTTTGTGTACAAGCACATGGCCTTGTCTTTGGGCCACGTGCTTGTGTTGTCTCGTTCCCTTGCCCCGCCCCCTTGTTATCCTAGTTTTGTCGTGATTGCCTTACCTGTGCCACCTGTTGTGTCTTCATTAGTCTTCCTATTTATATCCCCTTGTGTTCACTGTCCTGCGCGGTTCATTGTTTCTATATATATTGTTACTCTGTGTTGCTCGTTGAAGAAGACGTTGTGATACCTGTTATTGTTTATCTGTAGTTAGTGTTCTAGTGTTTACAGTCTTTGTTTATCGTGTCAACCCAGTCTTGTTAAGTTATTTAGTCTCTGCCCTAGTCGTTGTTTTCCCCCTCGTGGGTTTTGTTTTCCTCTTTTTGTCCTCATTAGACCCTGTGTTTTGTGCATCCTGTCTGCGTTTGAGTTCATCCCTACCCTACACATAACAATCACGGCTAATATATTCCCCACAGATTGAATTTCCCTTGGGTTCGCCCTGCAACACTGACTCTGTCCTGGCACCTGCACCTGCTGCTCACCTGAGAGCCACAGGTGGCTTCCGATTATGTTAACAAATGCCTGAAGAAGGTGTCTCCACAGGTCTCACTCAAATAGCTATTGTTGACTCTCTCAGACAAAATAAGGGACAGAGAGACTAGACTCAAGGGAGGGCCTAGGGGTACATTACCTCTTGAGGTCATAAAATCTCTTCTTGATGGAATTCAATAGACAAACCAGCGAAGCCAGGTCGGTAACAATACAGTCACTAAAGCAGTGAGAGAGAGAGAGAGAAATGAAGCTGTTAGACTTATCCCTGAGCTTATAACCTACTTCCATAGGTGACACATTTCGAGCCTCCATACCTGAGGCACAAGTGCTATGAGGATTAGAGAAGTAGCCAATGCAGTGCAGTGGATCAACACACCTAACATGCCATGACGGAGGCTGACAGCTGACCTTTGCTGAATAAACCCGTGAAAGATATTAAAACTAATATCTGAAGATTCCCAAAGGATGAAAAACGAAATCATAGTCGCATAATGCCAGCAAGATCGGTTCAATTACCTATTTTTATGTGTTCCTCATACAGACCTCTGGGACGATTTCAAAAAGTGTCATCTAAACTGGCAATCCCCTGTCTATTATTCCATCTGAGCTGTGTAGTTTGCTTAGCACCGTAAATATCCCATCTGAACATGGTTTGAAAGGAACAGATGAAAGTCATAATGACTCGATTGAGATGATTAAGTTGCTTTTTGTGTGATGTATCTAGTAATAATTACTAAGCAGATGTGTGCCTTATAAGTAAATGTCACGCCCGTGCTACCAAAAATAAATAAATCATTTAATTTTCCAGTAAAGTATCAAAACATAAATAATACAACATAAAATAATAATAATAATAATAATAATTATTATTATTATTATTATTATTATTATTATACATCTATATTTATTTATTAATTCAATCATTCAATTTTGAGGAGGGTGAATCTCACCAAAAATGTAATCAATGTTATGTGGAGGGGTTGGGATGAACTCAGATGCAGACAGGAAGTACCAAACACAGGATTTATGAACACAAAAGGGAAAAACAAAACCCACGAGGGGGAAAACAACGACTAGGGTAGACACTAAATTATTTTACAAGACACGATAAACAAGATAAACAAAGACTCTGAACACTAACTACAAATAAACACTCACGGTTAAACAAAGACTTCTTAAAGGGGGTTACAAGGATAAGCTCTCTCACGAGGCTGACAAGTAGAAACACATATGTGGAACAATCAAGGTGTGGAACAATGAACCGACGAAAGACAGAGCACACTAGGGGATCTAAATAGGGGAACTAATTAAGACACAACAGGTGGCACAGGTAAGGCAATCACGACAAGACTAGGATAACAAGGGGGCGGGGCAAGGGGACAAGACAACACAAGCAACACATTTACTAATCCATTATTAATATTATTTAATGAATTTCAGATAACAACTAACAATTAATAATTGTATTTTTCAACCAATTTTAACAAAGATTAAGAACAAATATGTTACCCTTTGTTAATTTGTGTTAGTTAATGTATTACTAATGTGACCTTATTGTAAAGCTTTACCATATTTTTCTGAAATAAATTATTTTATGAACAGCTGAATTTTTTTTCCTTTTTTTTTTTTGCAATTTGAGATAATTTTAATGACAATTAAAAAGGAAATGCTGATTCTTACTGTAAAAAAAAATATTAAATGGTTTATTATGTTATACAGTATTTGCTGCCTTTTCAATAAATCATTGTATTACAGTATTTTAAATGTAATACTTCATTGTAATACAGTAATAACAGAATCAACTCAAAAATACAAAACTCAATAAAATATTATTTGTTTATTGTAATTTATTAACAAATATTAATGTAATGTAAAAATGTAACAATTTTAAGAACACACTTATTTATAATTTTATTAAATTATCTAATGTTATAAAAGATAATTTCTCTGAACTTCTCAATATAAATTTTGCTTCAGATAAATGTATGTAGTAATAATGTTTCGATATATGCACTGTAAAATAAGGCAAAAAAAAAACTGATTAGGAAAATGTTTGATGTAACAGATAGAAATCGATTTAGAGCTGAAGAGGAAGTGTTTGGGAGGCCTCTGGGAGTCCAGCTGTTAGTCCTATAATGTGTGGGTGGTCCCAGATGCATATACAGTACATACATCACAACCACCAGCACTCCACAGCCTTAAGACTGATGTACATTCAATCAGGCACAGATCCATGCAGCGAGTGCCTATACTGTCAGCTATGCTTTGTTTTATCACATAAGACCCAGTCTCAAATTACAATGTGCCTACAAATGCAAAAACTAATCCTGTCCCAGAGCATTGTGAGGAATACATACATATATATATATATATATATATATATATATATATATATATATATATATATATATATATATATACTTAATGTAATTTGCATTGAAACTTGTATGTCATGTATTTAAATATATTTGTAATCACAGGTTTGTAGTAATGAAGTAAATTGAAAATGTGTTAATTATAATGCTGAGTAACACACTACAGTTGAAATAATAAGCAACTACTTTGCATGTACTTTAGTATGTTAGTCAAAACATAAAAAAGTGCACATCCTTAAAGCAAAAGATTATTAAAACATAATGATTTAAAATAAAACTTTTAATTTGGCAGTATTACGTTAAAATGTATGTGCAAAGTGTAAAGTGTACTTAAGTGTCTTAAGAAATATAGTCATTTGTGTTCCAAGTGTACTGTCTTTAAAAACATTTATTACATTAATATTATCTCTCCATCCATTCTCCAAACCATTTAAGCTCTGTGTGGTTGTGCAAGGCTGGACATCAATATTATATTAAATGCAATATGCTATACACTAAAAATGACATTTTAAGATTTAAGATACCACAAGTGCACATTCAGTGCAATTTAGCTCGTTTCTTTTACACAAGGCTAGAGCGCAGGAAAGATCTCACTGTTATAATATTCTACAATGTGATTTTGTAAAAATGGTTTCAGTTTCTGAGTGGGCACAAATTGATAATGAACAGTGTGACCTTCAAAGTAGTCTTTCTCTATGAGTAACAGCTGTTTGCACGCGCCGGAAGCTCACCACACGACCCAAACACAATGAGACGAGGAATGGCACTGAGAGGACACCTGTTCACAAACAGGGACACAAACCAAGAGAGATTCAACTATAAAAAGTCAGCCAGAATGCAATATTTTAGTTAGTTGAAGTAGAAATAAATAGTTGAAATTTGAGCTTCAAATTCACCAAACCATGAGCCGAGACTCAAGAAAATAACATTTAATGTCATGGCCTAACCCTAACAGTATAGTTGCACTACAACAGACAGAGAGAAAAAAATAAAGATAAAGATATCAAACATTTAGTTATTCAATGTGGTGCAGAGGAGGCACACAAATAGTCAAAATAGCTCATTATGTATTACACTATAGCGTAGGTAAGCCAATCAGTGACCCCAAGTGCATTAAACATCAGCCTACAGGACAGGTTGAGAGAATAAACTTCACTGAAACCATCTTTAGATAGAGGATATAAGAGACAGTGGAGATTTTCACATGACAACTTTATGTTTCTCATATGTGGTGAGAAACATAAGGGTTAAATAATGCACTCGTTCAAAGAGGAAGAGGGGAAAAAAGCCTAGCTCACTTGTTTTCAAACCCTGCCCTCTTAGCAGATGTTGTTAATTACACGAGCGTGTTTGACAAAGAGTTCAAGTTGAACTGTTTTCAACTCAAACAACTTTCACACAATTATTCTGCCAAGGTTTGTGTGCATTGGCACGTCGTTTCATCTCTACTATTGTTTGGTTTGTTATTAGCGGCTGTTTTCTCAGCGTGTGTGTGTGGAGAGCAGTTCTGCACTGGCCTCATGATGACTAGAAATGCTCCCTTGGTAATTTGCAGTCAGTGAGGAAAACTCACAATTTTCCTGAGCTAGAGTTAGAACAACTACGTTTCGCAGGTTTGCCAGATTCCCTGCTGTTTTAAATATGCTTATATCATGATCAGCCAGGATATATGAAGAAAGAACATTTCAGAG
Organism: Carassius gibelio; assembly: GCF_023724105.1. Lineage (NCBI taxonomy): Eukaryota > Metazoa > Chordata > Actinopteri > Cypriniformes > Cyprinidae > Carassius > Carassius gibelio. The sequence continues at coordinate 22,709,879 of NC_068383.1, forward strand.
TTTAAACATGAATCTTGCTATGTCAATAAAAATTCTGAAATGTTTAAAATTTTATACTGATGTTGATCAATGTATATAGTCCCTATTTTACAAGCAAAAATAAAAAAATAAAAAAATTGTTGTTAACGATGTATCTCTGTCCACTATAGTGGAACCCAAGCGAATGGCGAATGAATTAAAATGGCTATTTAAATCAGTACAAAAACTCAACATAACAAATGCTGATGTACAAATACTTTACATTGACGTTAATATGATTTTCTTTTCTCATATTGCAATAATGATACTCTTTTTTAAATTTGTCATGAAAATCATCAAAAAAATACAGTAATTTTATATGTGAAAATATAATTTCCAAACAATATCTAAACTGGTTTCCCAAACACTTGCTTTAAGCCTGTTATTATAGGACTGTGACGCTGTGACATTACTTTTATGATAATTAAGTACAAATGCTCATTGGCATTATGTCTATTCTCATTAGGATAATCTCCCTTTTATCAGTCTTTCTTTATCAACTGATTATGGTAAGATTCTGGTTACTGTATTATAGTGAAAAATAAATAATATAATATAGTGAATGACTTCATATAATCACTATTTGCAACAAATGCAACAAATACATGCCTATAGATAGATAGATAGATATAATATGATTGGACAGGTTCAAGTTTTGTGAGATTCAAAAAAAATTGCCATGAGTAGTTAATGTGTTCAAGAAATGGTTTATTTGTAAAATTAGGAAGTGAAGTCAGAGTGAAGCTGAATGTCTGCAACAACATGTAGGTCTAAGTGTATTTCAGTTTGCTGGCTTATCGTTTGAGCAAACAGCATAACAGTGCATCTGCTGTGTTGTTCTCAGCACACGTTATCAGAAACCCAACTTTAAGCTCTCTGCACACAGACACTGATAAAGAGGTCTCTCCTCAGTAGAAAAGAGGGCTCCCGATTCAATGCCACTATTCTTCCTGTGTACACACACAAGACCCATCAATATCCTTTCCACTCTCTGAGTCAATATTAGCAGGGAGGTATTTGGCCTTGGTATTACTGAAACACCTCCGCTGGGGTGGGCAGGTGCCTCAACCGTATGTGTGGATTCTAGCACATTGAGTTCACATGCGGTGTTCGTTCTCAACCACAGTGTGTGTGTATGTGTGTGTGAGCTGCCTTGTTGTTGTCACCTTGGCTTCCATCCCAGGGACACACCACAGACTGTTTAACCAACTGCACCCCAGGACCTCACAAAACTCTCGAAAACTGAACTCTGCACATAACTGAACACATTCTCATGACTGGCACACAAGGACATGTGACCTAAATGACGAAGCCAAGAATGTAAACAACTACCTTTCCATCCTCAATGCCAACTAATACGTAACTCCTTTAAGTGATTCCTTCATTATTAACCTTGCTAATATTCATTTGTAGTCTTGTTGTACACAATTCATTACTGTACATTATTATTCCAAAGGAATAATATATTTTTAATAATATTATTTTTAAACAAAATAGTTTGCTCTGCCTCAGAAATGACATTCCTTTATTTTTTGAATTCAGATACCAATACATGTTGTAGTTATAATGATTTTAAAGTCACAATACAGAAGCAGTGACAAACCTTTTATTCTGTGACATACAACCGAATGAAATGTTTTATCGAAAACAAGAAATAAAGGGCAAGGTTTTGTTTCAACCCATCAGTTGTTGATTGGCTAGAGGCTGAATGCAAGTTTGTCAGCTGAATTAAAGCTGCAGTCGGTAACTTTTGACGCTCTAGCTGTCATGATCTCAGTGGGGGCTGAGGCTTTTTCTGTCCTGGAGCACACGATTTGGGTTTTGCTGGCTCGCCAGGTGTTTCACTATTCCCGCTATGTTTTCCCCGCCCCTCTTGTTATCCCTGTTAACGTTTTCTCCCTCACCTGCACCCTGTCTTACTCTGATTATCTTCCCTTTGTCATACCCTTGTGTTTGCTATCTTGTGTCAGTCCGTAAGCGTTGTTAAAGTAAGCTTCTTGTTGCTATCCATAATTTGCTGACTCTGTTTTTGTATCTTTCCTCTGTCTAGTCGACCTGCTGTTCCTGCTTTTAGTTTTTTTTTCCCCCTGCCTTGCCTCTTGTTACTCAGTAGCCCACATCTACCAGGCGGCTGTCTTGACTCACCTGTGCATTGCCTTCGGACGCCCGCTTCAGCTTTCCAGCGCTGATCTGCCACCTGTTCCCTGCTGCTGTGCGGCTGTCGCCGTAGGGATCATTGAGCTGGCTGTTCATGCAGAGTGCTGACTGTCTCTTGCTCCAACGGATGAAGTCCTCTGAGTTTATCAATAAAACGTGTCATTCATTCAACCGCAGTTTGATCCTGTTCCTTTCCCTGACAGTACGGACTGACCAGAGATGGATCCAGGGGGCGAAGAGTTCGTTCGATCGGCTATCGCGCATCAAGGCGCTCTCCTCGGCCACCAAGCCAACCAGCTTTCGTCCACCGCTCAGGAGGTAGAGACACTCACTACCCAAATGGCCGAATTAAGTGATTGCTTCTGTGAACTACAAAGTGTTCTGTCATCCGCCGCCCCGGTGGTTTCCCAGCCTCTCGCTCAGCTCGAGCCCGAGCCGCACGCTAATAATCCGCCCTTGTATGACGGAGATCCGAATTCATGTAGGGCTTTTCTGTCTCAATGTGCGTTGATGTTCGCGCTGCAACCACGCCGTTATGCTACAGAGCGTTTGAAGATCGCTTATGTCATCACACTGCTGACGGGAAAAGCTCGCGACTGGAATGGGAATGACTGGGAATGGCCGTTTTGGACGCAAGGGCCCATTTTTGTTTGAACTTTGAGGATTTTCGTTGTGAAATGATGAAGTTGTTTGATCGCTCCGTGAAGGGGGATGAGGCTGCTTCAAGACTCGCACGGCTCCGTCAAGGTGGGCATTCTGTTACGGAGTATGCCATTCAGTTTAAGACTCTAGCGGCCTCTTGTGGTTGGAATGAGGAGGCGCTGCGGGCTATGTTTCGGGAGGGGCTGAGCTTTGACATTCAGGACAAGATAGCGACACACAAGCTGTCCAAGACCCTGGAGGGATTTATTGACCTGGCCATACGGGTCGAGAGCCGTCTTCATTTACGTCAACGACGCTTGACTTCCCATCCATCTTGGGGGCTAGAAGATACCCAGCCATTCAAGACTCAACAACTGCCTCAATCACCCCAGATGGATTCTGAACCCATGCAGTTGGGGCGACTGCATTTGTCTGCCCAGGAGAGACAACATAGGCTGGTGAAGGGCTTCTGCCTGTATTGTGGAGGGTCAGGTCATTTTGTTCAGTCGTGCCCATTAAAAGCCAGAGCCCACTAGTCAACCGGGGAGTCCTAGTGGGTGTTTCTCCTCTTATCTCCCCTCAGTCACGTACCCAGCTCTCTGCCACCACCAAGTACCAGGGCTCAGATCACTCCTGCAAGGCACTTATTGATTCTGGCGCTGAAGCCAGTTTCCTGGACTACTGCACGGCTAAGAATTGGGTCATTCCAGCCATTTCTCTTCCTTCTCCTATCACAGTCTGGGGTCTTTCTGGTCAGCCGGTTGCCACCATCACCCACACCACTCCTCTTGTAAGTCTTGTTGTTTCGGGCAATCACCATGAGTCAGTTGTGCTGTACCTTCTGAAGTCCCCTCATGCCAGACTTGTTCTGGGGCATCCTTGGTTGGCTCAGCACAGCCCTCATGTGGATTGGTCCCGCAGTCAGATTGTTTCATGGAGTCAGTCATGTTATGCATGTTGCCTTGCAGGTGGAGCCTGCTGACCTCATTGGGGTACCGGCGGAGTACTTCGATCTGCGGCTGGTTTTCAGCAAGTCCCGAGCCACTTGCTCCCTTCTCACCGGCCGTTTGATTGTGCCATCGATCTCCTCCCAGGCACTTTTCCGCCCCGGGGTCACCTTTTTTCCCTGTCAGGTCCTGAACGAGAGGCCATGGATACATACATTCAGGAATCCTTAAAGGCCGGACTCATCCGCCACTCATCCTCCCCTGCTGGCACTGGGTTCTTCTTCGTTAAGAAGGATGGCTCTCTGCGTCCTTGCATTGATTCGAGGGTTAAATGACATAACTATAAAGAACAGGTACCCCTTGCCATTAATGTCATCTGCCTTTGAACTTTTGCAGGGAGCCAAGGTCTTCACTAAATTATACCTCCACAATGCCTATCACCTCATCCACATTCGTGAGGGCGATGAGTGGAAGACAGCGTTCAATACCCCCACGGGACACTATGAATACCTGGTCCTTCCGTTTGGGCTTACTAATGCTCCGGCTGTCTTCCAGTGCATGGTCAATAGCGTGTTGGGAGACATGATTAATAGGTCTGTCTTTGTGTACCTTGATGATATTCTCATCTTTTCTCCATCCCCTCAGGTACACACTCAGCATGTGCGCCAGGTCCTCCAACGGCTTCTTGAGAACCAGCTTTATGTCAAAGCGGAGAAGTGCGAGTTCCATGCCAAGTCTGTTTCGTTCCTGGCATTTATAGTCTCAGCAGGGGAGATCAAGCCTGATCAGGCCAAGGTCAAGGCTGTCGCCAAGTGGCCAATCCCCAACTCCAGGAAGGCTCTGCAGCGGTTCTTGGGCTTTGCCAACTTTTATTGGCGATTCATCAGGAATTTTGGCCAGGTAGCTGCACCCCTAACGGCGCTCAACCTCCATTAAGGTACCGTTCACCTGGAGTACTCGGGCTCAGGAGGCCTTTGATAATTTAAACTCCCGGTTTATCTCTGCTCTTGTTCTCTCTGTTCCATATCCTGAACGGCAATTCATTGTTGAGGTGGACACGTCGGAGGTTGGGGTAGGCGCGGTCTTGTCTCAGCGCTCCAGTAGGGATGGGAAGGTGCACCCTTGTGCATATTTTTCCCATCGCCTTAACCCGGATGAATGAAACTACGACATAGGTAATCGTGAACTGCTGGCGGTGGGGTTGGCCTTGGGTGAGTGTAGCCACTGGTTGGAGGGGTCGGCGCTGCCCTTCTTGGTCTGGACGGATCATAAGAACCTAGAATATATCTGTTCGGCCAAGAGGTTGAGTCCGCGCCAGGCCCGCTGGGCACTCTTCTTTGACCGTTTTGACTTCACCCTTTCGTACCGGCCTGGGGCTAAGAACGTCAAACCTGATACTCTATCCCGTCAGTTCGAGCAGCCGGGGGAGGAGGTGCCTACCGAGACTATACTCCCGGATGGAGTGGTGGTGGGGGTTCTCTCCTGGGACGTCGAGCTGCGGGTGGAGGAGGCCGGGTGAGGGGTGGAAGTACCAGTTGAGTGCCCGGCGGGTCGGTTGTTTGTGCCGGCAGTGTTACGCCCTGAGGTCCTTCAGTGGGGTCATGAATCTAAGGCCACCTGCCATCAAGGAATCAGGAGGTCTCTGGCTGCCATCCGTCAGCGATTTTGGTGGCCCTCAATGGGCCAGGATGTCAGGCAGTTTGTATTGGCTTGTTCAGTTTGTGCCCAGAACAAGGTCTCTAACCATCCCTACATTGGCCAACTTCAACCCTTGCCCATTCTTTCTCGCCCCTGGTCACATATTGCCTTAGATTTTGTCTCTGGCTTGCCTGTCTCAAATGGTCACACTGTTATTCTCACAGTGGTGGATCCCTTTTCTAAGGCGGTTCATTTTGTGCCCCCACCCAAACCCCCCTCTGCCAAGGAGACCGCCCAACTGGTAATTGACCACGTCTTCCGTATCCATGTCCTTCCGGTGGACGTAGTCTCTGACAGGGGTCCCCAGTTTGTCTCCCAGTTTTGGCAAGAATTTTGTCGACAGATTGGGGCCTCTACAAGTCTGTCATCAGGATTTCATCGCCAGACCAGACATGTGAACGAGCCAATCGGGATCTCGAGCGAGTTCTGCACTGCCTGGCATTCCGTAACCCTGCCTCCTGGAGCCAACAGCTCACTTGGATTGAGTATTCCCATAATACTCTTCTAGTAGCATCCAAAGGTATGTCACCCTTTGAATGTTCTGTTGGTTGCTCTCCTCCCTTATTTCCCTCTCAGGAACCCAATGCTGCAGTTCCGTCTGCCCTAGCCTTTGTTCGAAGATGTCGTCGCATCTGGAGGAAAGCTAGGAAGGCCCTGGTCCAGGCCTCTAGACGGACCAAGGCAGCATCTGACCGCCACCAGATTCCAGCGCCACGTTATGTCTGTGGTCAGAAGGTATGGCTGTCTACCAAGGACCTGCCTCTCAGGGCTGTCTCTCACAAATTGGCAACCAGGTTCATTGGCCCATACCAGATCACCAAGGTCATTAATCCGGCTGCGATACGGCTCAAGTTGCCCTCCTCTCTTGGTCGGGTTCACCCTGTTTTCCATGTATCCAGGGTTAAACCAGTTTTAAGGTCCCCTCTTAATACCAACAGTTCCTCCCCTGCCCCCCCCCCCCTCCCCCTCGTCTAGTGGATGGTTCTCCTGTCTATTCTGTTAGGAGATTGCTAGATGTTCGTCGTTGTGGCAGGGGTTTTCAACACCTGGTGGACTGGGAAGGTTGCGGTCCGGAGGAGAGGAGTTGGGTTCCAGCTCGGGATATTCTGGATCGGTCGCTGATTGACGACTTCCACCGTAAACATGGTAAGCCCCTCCCTTAGGTCGCCTGGTGGCGTTCCTGGGGGAGGGGGTATTGTCATGATCTCAGTGGGGGCTGAGGCTTTTTCTGTCCTGGAGCACATGATTTGGGTTTTGCTGGCTCGCCAGGTGTTTCACTATTCCCGCTATGTTTTCTCCGCCCCTCTTGTTATCCCTGTTAACGTTTTCTCCCTCACCTGCACCCTGTCTTACTCTGATTATCTTCTCTTTATCATACCCTTGTGTTTGCTATCTTGTGTCAGTTCGTAAGCGTTGTTAAACTAAGCTTCTTCTTCGACTCACCTGTGCATTGCCTTCGGACGCCAGCTTCGGCTTTCCAGCGCTGATCTGCCACCTGTTCCCCGCTGCTGTGCGGCTGTCGCTGTAGGGATCATCGAGCTGGCTGTTCATGCAGAGTGCTGACTGTCTTGTGCTCCAACGGATTAAGTCCTCTGAGATTATCAATAAAACGTGTCATTCATTCAACTGCAGTTGGATCCTGTTCCTTTCCCTGACACTAGCGGTTAATAAACAGAACTGCTTGCGGCTTGCGGAAGAACATCGTAGCCGGATCTACTTCTCTCTGTTTATGTCAATGAAGAATCACAAAGGTACTGGGTTATTCCGCCGCGGTACCCTGAAGCAATCTAAAATAGTCAGAATATAAACACTTATTATAGGTGCACCCTAGTGATTCAGGACAAGCTAAAAACACGGTTTGGAAAATTGATTCATGGTGTACTCGCTTATTATTTACATTTTTCTACATTTTGAACACAAACAAAGTTACGGACCGCAGCTCTGATTGGTTGTTTCTTAAGGGGAGCGATGTATTTCTGCAAATGGCAATAGGACCACTGGGAGGAGCCAGAGGAGCTTGATTTTTTCACAGATTATCTGTCTCATATTCTACTGTCAGGACATAACAGGTTTAACAAATATGTAAAAAAATATATATTTTTACCAAAGTTACCTACTGAAGCTTTAAGATAGCCTATTAACTCTTGTTTTCTAATAAAAAGCTGTGTTACATTTGAATTAAGTTAGTTTTTTTTTTTTTTTTCGCTTAGACATGTATACTTGTTCTTGTTTTTAACTTAAACTCAGAGAAACAAGTATGCAGCCAAATTACGTCAACTTAAAGAACAGATTGTTTCAAAGATATGAAATTATAATTATAATTTTCCAGTAATACAAAATACAAAAATAACATATAATAATTAAAATGTATATATTACAAATTTGCAAACAGAATGGAAACAAAGCCTCTGTAATAATACAGTGTTTATTGGGTATGGCTAGCTGTAGGTGTATGAAGGCGTATTCATTTACACCCAATATATTATTGAGGACTGTTTAATAATGTATTACAGTATGCTGAAGAATACATTTCTGAATAAGATCTATAAATAAGAAAAAAGACAAGATGAATAAGAAAATATTGCAGAATTTATCATTATGTGCACTTAGTGTAACTAGAGTATACGCTTTTTAGTGTAACTGCAAAAAATATTATTGTTCAGTTAAAGATAGTTCAGTGTTGATTCAGTTCTGTTCAATATGTAAAATTTGTTAATTATGAAATGAGTTGAATTGGGCAATTTGGCATTGTTTACTAGTGTGAACCCTTGTTAACAAGTCTTTGTAAAAAGAACCGTTAGCACATTTATTTGTAAGGTAACAGCTTCGACAGTATATGCTTATTGTATATTGCTTCACAGTGAGCGTGATTTCACAAAGTACAACATGTTCCTGGATCAACATCCTTGTTGAATCCTGGAACAACATTCCAAACAACCAATCAGAATTGAGATATATGTTTTCAAGAATTATCTGTTTTAGGCTTACAACCAGGGTTAGGTGCTTCTACACTCTTGTTAATCAGCTATTGTTTCCCACTGATTTTATGAATAAATTATAGGTAGGGTTAGGTTTAGAGATTGGGTTAAGTCTATATTTTTGGACAATAATGTTGATCCAGGATCAACAAAGGATGTTAATCCAGGATCATGTCTTACTTGGCAAAATCACGGCGACCTTCACACACTATTCTTAAAAAAAGAAAAAGTACTGTACTGGGCAGAAAGCAGTAAGCTAGTGTGCCATTTCAAACAAAAGAGGTGTTTCTCAATGTCAAGGAAGGATCCTCGGAAGCCAGTATTTCGAGGATGCTACGTCATCGACATCCGTCGAAGGACTGTTCCAATGTCAAGGATCCTCGGAATTTCAACCAAGGACTGAGTCCTTCGTTCAAAGAATATCCCATACACAGGAAAGGATGCATATGTGTATCCTTCACGCTCTTCACGCTCTCAAATCACCCACAATCCTAAAATTAAAAAATGTCGAACGTTAACGTAGTCGGAGCATTAACGGTTTTTATTTACGTTACCAAACATTTGTTATAACTGTAGTAAATATAAGTAAAGTTTGACGTTTAAATGCCAGTACAAATTACTACCGTATTGATATTGTAAATTATACAAATACAAATGGTTAACTGAACCGGACCTGTCATTTAACAATTGGTTGCGTCATTGGCATTTCTTTTATAAATAACTAGTTAAGTTGTCCAAGTAATTTAATGATACCATTCACAGGGTTATTCAAACGGACCTTTTCACTGACGTAATGACGCAATTACGTGCACTTGCTAGTCTGTTCCATTTACGTGTTCTCCGTATGCTAAAGAGGAGTCTCGCCTAGCCTCTGAAGGAAGTGACTGTCCTACCAAGGAGTATCCTTGACATTGAGAAACACCTAAGGTCCTGCAGAGTTCAGCTGCAACCCTAATCAAACACACCTGAAAAAGCTAATTAAGATCTAAGGGTTATTAGAAAGATACAGGTAGGTTGGAGGTAAACTCTTTGGGACCAACACTGGCCACCACTGCTCTATAGCATCACTGTTGAAGAGTAGTTAGCTGTTGAGGTGGATTTACTTACTGTAGAGTTAAAGAAAGTTATCATGAGCATTGTAATGTTTGAAACGGATGTCATAAAAGATTTTAAAATGAATTGTCAAAACTAGGTTTTGTCTTTGTGTGTGGGGGGGGGGAGTGTGTGGGTGTGTGTGTGTGTGTGTAATTCAACACAGATATATTTTATGCTATATGCTATGGTCTCCATTAGCATAGCATGGTATTTTCTCCAGAAAGGTCAACCGCTGTCAAGGTAGAGCAAAAGCTGAAGAGTGCGTTTCTGACCTAAACCTTGAATGTCACAAACTGTGTATCCCCCTAAAGCCAGTTCATAGATATCCCATGATGCTTTCCATTTGACCTCACCATCAGCCGGGGAGATCATTCTCCTGTGTTGAGAGAGCAAGGTCACACCTGCAGGAGCCTGGCAGGGTGATAGATGATGTTTCTTTAAACTCTAGAGAGCGTGGTTCTTAGGGACCAGCTGTTTACTCCCTCTTGAAGTATAATGGGCTCCTTTGAAGGGGCAGAACTTGGCAGACCTCAGAATGGGAGAGTCCTGCTCGATTAGTTAATGACATGTTCGGCTTAAATCAAGCATAATCACCATTAGCCACTCAGGCAGCTCACTTCAGCTGTGGCTTTTCCTGCTATTGGCAGGGCTGTTTTTAATAGCTTTGCTCATTGTGCAGGAGAAACAAGAAAGGGGTCGAGAATGTGACAGTTGTATTGCCAGTCCTCATTTAGACTGCATTATATTAATGGTCTGGGCCCGAATCAGCAGATTTGCAGATTTGATCCTTTTTTGCAACGACTGGTTTAATTGATTGCCGTTCTGATTGGTTTTGAGTCTTTGATTAGCTAGTCTTCTAGGCAGGTCGAGGTAATTACGCCCGTCTGTTTTGAGGGTTTTATAAGGATTTGGGCAATTTTTGAGGCTACAAGGACCAGTTGGCCAGCTAACCTTTGTGAAAAAGAAATGTGCTCAATTGCATTGAATGGGCACTTGTAGTGTACTTCAACTCCCAAAAAAAGAAAGAAAAGAAAACCTGTATTTGCAGAATTGGCCACTTAAGTGTACTTATAGAGAGAACACTTAAATGTTTATTGACACACTTTTAAAAAAAATTACATTTTTGTAAAAGTTTGAAAGTACATTTTAAATCATGATATTGTAATAATCTTTTATTCTGCTTTAAAGTTTCATGTTTACTTTGTTTAGTTGTTCTTAACCTGTATGAATTTCTGTCTTCTGTTGAACACAAATGAAGATATTTGTAAGAATGTTGGTAACCAAACATATTTCTAGTATCATTGCTTTGTTCCATACTATGGAAGTCAAAGACTATCATCAACCATTTGGGTACCCACATTCTTTGTTTAGCAGAAGAAAGAAATTCATGCAGGTTTGGAACAACATGAGGTTGAGTAAATGATTTCTGTGTCTTACAACTTCATTAGCGGAAGGATCAAAAGAACACACTCTCTCCCCACAGCTGAATCTAGCCATCTTTTTGGATGTTGTCTTTGAATTAACTGATTTTATAAAGTCTCAGCTTGTCGATCAAAATCATCTATATTGCTACAGATTGTATTATGAAAATTGACTATAAGGGTATATCTAATTTTAGAGATTTTGTAGGAAAACTCTTGCTGTTTTAAAAATGCTGTTTTATTAGTAGGTTTCACATAAAGAGAAAAAAGTTGGCAAAAGTTGCCAACATAGCAGTATCTTGAAGTTGAAGAAAAAAAAATTGTCCTGAAATCTAAAGTAATTCTTCGAAGGAACCACAATTTCAATCACACTTCTATACAGAGTCACAGAGAAAGAGTCTGCATTCAGGTGTAGTGGGTTCACGCGTCATATGAGCTCCTTTGCTTGTAATTTCTTTAGCTCCAGAAGCAGGCATGACACAAACATTGGATGTTTCAAGGACAGCAGATAATCTTACAGGTCTCGAGGATCAGTTTAGCTTCTTGTCAAATGCTTCTCTTCAGATCTGGGCCTACGGCACAACCGTGAGATGTCAGGGTGACAGTCTAGACAGCAGCTGTATCACTGAGAACTTTTCCAAAACTCCACGAGACATCAATAACTCCTACAGGCAGGGATCATTTGTCTCCATTCAACTCCAGTCAGAGGGGAAGCACAACTTTCGCTGCATAGTTTGCATGAAGATAAGGGTTTCATTGGACCGTGTGCCCCACAGAAACATTCCATCAAACTGTCTTCAGAGTAAACACGGGCATTGACGCTTTCAGGCATAGAAGTGTTAAAGAGCACTTGTTGGAACCCCTATAGAGGCAAATAACCTGAGAGAACTATTAGAAGAGTGAAATGTAATAGCTATAGTTGGTATTGCTTGATATGTTTCTATCTCTATTATTTTAGGTGTTTGCATTTGTATTACTATTGCTTTAGGTAAAAGGTAAAACATTTAACAGCAAGATACTATAAAAAAATGCTACTGTACAAACTTGTTTAATTGGTTATTGGAATACTCCCTCACTATATACTGTATAAAGTACTTTTAGGAGTGAAGTCATTTATAATTTGCAGTAAAAAAAACTGTAAATTGAAATTCACAGAAAATCATTTGGGACACTTATATAACTTCTTCTCGTAAAACTTTAGAATAATGTTTCTTACTTACTGCATAACTAACAAGGAATTACGAAGAACTAACCCGGGAGCACTTTATTTTACCATCCTGTTCCTCATGTACATACTATGTACTTACTATAGTAATTACAATAACTATGTAATAACTAGGTACTAACCCTGAACCTACCCCTAAACCTAACCCTACCCATGTAGTTACCTTGTATTTCCAGAACTTTCTTAGATAAATACAGTGCAAGTACACTATAAGTACATGTTAGTACACATACTGTAAAATAAAGTGCAACCACTAACTGTCAGGGTTTTGACACTTTGTTTTATGTTTGTTTCTTGTGTCTAGTGTCAGCACATGGCCTTGCTAGTTATTTTCTCGGCCATGTGCTCCTTTAGCCCCTCCTCCTTGTTTCCTCTTTACCACACCCTCTTGTTACCCTAGTTGGTCTAATTGTGCTCACCTGTCCCTCATGTATTTTCCTCCCAATTTATAATGCACCTTACCCTTTTGTGTTTACTGGTCCGTGGTCATTTTCACCCCCTCTGTCTCTGTCTGTGTCCGTGTCTGAATATGTGTCCATGTCTCCCTGTCTGGTTGGTCTTGTGCTCTTGTTTTGAATAGTCCTTGTAATTTCATGTTCTTGTCTTGCTCCTTGTTTTAGTGATTTGTTTCTTCTTGTCTTTTGCTTTTATTTGTAATATATATTTAGTTTTTCTAGTCTTGATTCTAGGTTTTGTTTGATTATTCTGCATTGGTTAAATTGGTAATTTCTTATTTTGCTATTTAACCTTTTATTAGTTCATTGGCTTATATTTTTCCTTGTCTTGAGTTGCGTTTTTGTGGAGCTTTGTCCTGTGTAGTCTTGTGTTCGAGTTCCTGACCTGTCCCCAAGTGTCCTGCCCTGGTTCTACCACCCTGGCATCTGGTCTGTCTCCAGAGTCAGTGGTCAACAAGTTTCTGAGCTCTGCTCTATGGTGCCTTGTGTGGCCTTCTCTATCAGTCTGGTCTTACTGTCCTCTCTGTTGCTCAAGTATTCTGCCAGTTGTTTCCTGAAGCCTTCCCAGTGGCCTTCCCTAGCTGTTCTGTTTATTGTGTTCCTGTTGTGGTATCTGTTGTGTACTTCACTACCTCTTGTATCAGTCTGTCTTGTCAATAAAACCTTGTTATTTCACTGCAATTGGGTCCTCCTTCCTAGATCCCTGACACTAACAGGTGATTATTCATTAAGGTGATTAATTCACAATTATATTACATATTGATTAGTTAACACATTTTCCTTAGTGGTTAACAGTAGTGAGTTAAGTCTTAATGAATAATCACCTGTTAGTTCTTCAATAATTCCTCATTAGTTATGCAGTAAGTAAGAAACAGTATTCTAAAGTTTTACCCTTCTTCTTAGTATTTCTCAACACTTATATGCATTAGGGTTTTATGTTACATCTTTTGTTGTTAAATTACGTTTATTGCATTATTTTAGAGTCGTGTGATACCGTGATGGTGTTTTGTATTTGTTGGTAAGACACTGTGCACACTTTCTATATATTAGTGTTTATATTAATACCTCAGCTAATGGGAAAGCAAATTGTGATGAGCTTTGATTCATCATGTGATTTCTATTTATGTAATTTTAAGTTGGTTGCAATATGGCACATATCCATAATACTTCAAACCATGTTGCTCATATTAAATAAGCAATCAATTCAGATTTAAAATGTTCACCAAGCAGATACTAATAAAATGCATAAAAAAAAACATATGTTGATTAAGGGACCCAAGGCATATCTACAAATCAGATTATCATAGACACTTTTGACTTGGGCCAGCAGTCAACCTTAAAGCAACCACCCAGAACAGGCTTTTGCAAACATCACTGTCATTTTCTTACTAGCACTTAAACTGGAAATTAACATTCCAGCATTGTGGGTAGTCAATGTTTCTCTTTGAAAAAGACATCATATGGGAAAATATTATGTTGTAACTCTACTAAAACAGTGAAAGAAATCTGATTGCTTCAACTGTTGCTGGTATTCATGCAGTTATTTATTGTCATTTGTATAATTGTCTCCAGACTCTGTGTTAATTTGTTTACAGTTTTAGAGGTTGAGAAGCATACCACCTTCATGCAGAGAGCCAACAGGGCCAGCTGCTCAAAAATAAGCAGTCTTAGAGCGCCACCTAGTGGTCGTTTTGTGTGTGTCTGTGTGTGTGTGTGTGTGTGTGTGTGTGTGTGTGTGTGTGTGTGTGTGTGTGTGTGTGTGTGTGTGTGTGTGTGTGTGTGTGTGTGCGTGCGTGCGTGCGTGCGTGCGTGCGTGCGTGTGTGTGTGTGTTTTCTTCTAATGATTAACAATACTGGTCCAGTCTGACTGAATAATGTCTCCACCAAGTTCTAAGAATGACAGTGTTGACTGAAAGTAGGGACACAGCTGTGAAGCATAATAATAATAATAATGTATTATAATATAATAATGCATTATAACTACCAGAAAAAGCATTTAAGGTGCATTACAAGGCATAATTAAAGCATTAATACTACTTTTATAATGCAGTATATATATATATATATATATATATATATATATAAATGCTTAGTAAAGTGTAACTAAAATGAATAATAGTATATAATATATAGTCAGTGAATTTGAAAAATATTCATAATTCTGCATGAGAAAGTTTTCTTCATACCTTGCTGTTCTTCCCAACAGTGTTTTCCAGCTACTCCTCTCAGATCATAAAAGTGAAGGGCCCGGGTTTACTACACCCTTAACCACAGTTACAGTGGACTCACCACGCTGTTGATACGAGCTTCCCACATACAGCCATAAAACACAAACATCACACAGAGAAGAGAGCTCTCCTGACAATCAGTAAAGTGTTTATTTCAGTGGAGGAGGAGGACGAGTGCAGAACATCAGGCTACCTTTCAATAACCTTCAAACTCTTCAAACATTATTATTATTATTTATTTATTTTTAATTTATGGCGTTAATAACCACATGGTAAGGTAATGTACCGTTAACCTATGTTTTTATGTTTTTATTTATTTAAAACCTCATTAGATAGTCACTTGGACAGTGCATAGGGAAGTGTATGGTGAACGTGCTAGACATGTTAATGTGTAAAGCCACTGTTTAAAGCATAAGATAAATGCTCGTTTTGCTAAAACCAGCTGTTGTTTATCTGGGTGGAAGTCACAGGACCGACTTGATCCCGCACCTCTCCCTTACAAACACACAACACACATCTCCCTC
This sequence comes from Carassius gibelio, assembly GCF_023724105.1. Lineage (NCBI taxonomy): Eukaryota > Metazoa > Chordata > Actinopteri > Cypriniformes > Cyprinidae > Carassius > Carassius gibelio. Next base: position 22,725,267 of record NC_068383.1, read on the forward strand.
TGCAGTGTGTGTATACAGATGTTCCTTAAAACCTATAATCTGTCATTTGGGAGAAATCTGAATTCACAGCCCTCAGCTACAAGGCAGAAACGTCCTTCAGGAAATATGTGTAGCGACAGCTGCGGTTCGCTTCCACTAAGACTGCTGAATAAACCACTGTCTTGGATCAAATCCATTACACACCACCTCAGCATGCAAGATCCATTATGAAGAAGGACCTATAGGAAAGTCTGTGCACTTTGGAAGCTTGGCAGAATTTCAAAACCCAAAAAAGCATTTGGTCAGCTTTCGAACAGGTTTGGTTTTAAACCTAACAAATTGGTCTACACACTTTTAAACCATTAAAAACTGAATTTTGTTTTATGTATGTTCAATACATCATGCAGTCCTAAAAGAATGGTTCACCCAAAAATGAATATACTGTCATCATTTACTCACCCTCATGTTCTTTCTTCTGCCGAATACATAGTAACAGCAAGTCAACTGCTTGTTCGAACACTGTAAAATTTATTTATTAACTTTTTTATTTCAACAAATAAAACACAGATTAGCCAACACCTCCCTGCATCATATTTGCTGAATGAAATCCAATACTTGTTTCTTATATATTTTGGGTGCAAAAAATAAAATAAAAAATGTCTCTTTTGCTGTACCATGTCAAAATTTCTCACAAAATATGATGTTTAAATATTATTTTGTAGCATGTTTTCTTTCGACAACCATTTGAAGGTGAAGAAGTCTTTTGTTATCCCTTATTTGCAAGAAAAACTGCCAAAAGACGTGATTCTAACCTTTTCTGGATCCAGCTTACAGTTCTCAGTATGAATGATTCTGAAGACATCATGAATCCTGATTCCTAATACTGATTTCAGGTTAAAATAACAGAAAAGAAAAGAAGTTTTCTGTTACTATTTGTTATCTGTGGGCAGAAAAATACAGATGTTTTTATCATTATTATTATTGTTGATAAACTTGTAGAAGATTTTTCCACTACTTTGCACACTGTAAGTTAAATGATGCATTTTGAATTTACTTTGTCATCAAAATGGAAATGTTTTTGGCATGATAGGTGAAAGATGATTCCTGGTAGAAAATCTTCACTCTTATATTGTGTAAAATCTGTATGTGATGGAAAGTATTATTATTATATTTTTTTTTTACAAGAAAATACCATATTACTCTTTCTACTTCAAATTTTTGTTCAATCAGTGTGTTTCTTGTCGTTTCGATTTCGAAAATTCTTTCAATGTTAATTCTACACCATTTTATTTTTTATTTTTTTCATTGTATGAAAGTAAAAGGGGTCACAACAACATTAGTCTCCACTGACTCTCACTGTATAGACTTTTTTAAATATCTTTTGTGTTCCAAAAGGTGAATAAACTGTGACAGAATATGGCAGGACTAACCATCCAAGACATCAATACATTATTTTTTAGAAATGAAAAAGTATAATAAAAGATAATTTCACAATCCAAGGAGCTGCATCTGTGAATGCAAGCTTATATCTCAGATCAGAAAAATCTGCACACGTGCCTTCAGCATGCCGTAATTTCCTCATAATGTGTAAACCCTGTAAGACCGAGAATCAAAACAGAGGAAAGCGAAAGGAGGGGTAGATGCTCGAGGACCCTTAGCTCTGTGGTGAGTCTGAACTACAAAAGTAATTTGTCCCACTCAGTCCAGTGAGGGTAAATAAAAGTCTCTTATCCTGATTAATCTATCCGTCTACACCAAACAAGGTGAATGGAAGGTGGCACAAATGAGGGGGAAGAATGTTTGGTGTGCTAGTGTAAACAGCCCCTGGGTCAGGCTCCACGCCATCACTCATGGCAGGGGCCGTCCCCCTTGGGTCCAAGCCCCGACCATTTATTTAGAGCCAACAACAGCAGTGAGGTCACAGTAGTGATTAGATGGGGAGTGAGGGGAGGCCATCCCATCGAGTGTGGGTTTTTCCACAACTTCCTCTGCTCTTGTCCCACTCTTTCCGTTATGCATTCATCACACACAGGGAAAGTTTAAAATAACACACTGCTCCTACTATTTGTGTAGTAACTGAAGTTACTACAATTTCTTTTAACAGTCAGAGCACACACTGCATGGAACACTGTATCCCACAATGCAAATGGGAAAACAGTTCTAAAGAATGAGTTGGTGTACAGCTTTTGACAAAGTTCAGAGATGATATAGCACCACATGGTAAATATATGCAAAATAGTCTAAAGAGAACACTTTCAAATGTAATGCTTTAAATGACTAATTCACTAAAATATACAGTTTAATTGCAGTTCATAAACACTGTCTGAATGTTACTTTTTTCCAAGAAAAACATTTTGAAGAATCTTACTAGTGCAAGTTCATAACTGAATTTAGCTGCATAATGATACTATTGATACTATAGTTAACATTTCAATAATTTACAAACTTTGCAACATTAATGAACTAAGACTGTTATTTTATTTTCCTGTTTATTACTGTGAAGCTTCTTTTTGAGAAACAACCTGTATTGTATAAAGTGCTATACATTTTACTTGACTAATCAAACACCAAAATAAATAAATGCCATAAAATTAGGTTAGTGTGGAGAACAGAAAGGGGGGAAAATAACTGAATTCAACAATATGAGGCTGGGTAAAACCAATGACAGAATTTTAATTGAACTATTCATTTAACTACGACTTAGAAGTGAAATACCTTTCCAGTTAGAGTTACATCAGCAGTTATTGTCATTCAGTTTTTACTGTGTCAGGTTATGGGACTATAATACTTCATTGGGCTGTATAATGAATGCAGAGAATTCATGAATGATAATTAGAGAGAGCACACATACTCCTCTTGGCTGTGATGGTTGTAGTCAGTAGCGGTTTTAGGCACGGGCGAACCGGGCAGCCGCCCGGGGCGTCATTTTTTCGTGACACATTGGGGGCGGCAGCACGAGCAGATAAACAAAAAATCCTCGCGAAGCGGTTTTTCGTCATTTATATCATTTCACTGTGTGTGGAATTGGCAAATTGGCGCTCCCTGCAGCTGCCGGCGCCCCTGCTTGCTGAAAATATCCAATGAAGCTTTGTGTTGTGAGAAGTAGTGATGTGTCGTTCTTGAACGATTCGTTCATTTTGAACGAATCTTTAATGTGACTCGGGAAGAACGAGTCGTCTCGGGGAGTGATTCGTTCAGTCGCGCATGCGCATTATTCTATGGGTTCTGTTCTAGTAGTAGTAATTCACCTGTCAGTCAATGCAGTCTTGAGCCGGAAAGAGAATTGATTAGTTCATAGTTCGAGTCTATCGGGTTTTTGACTCGTTCCTCAATCACGTGACAGCCCAATACGTTAAACCCAATGCAGCATGAGCCGGAAAGAGAATTGATTAGTTCATAGTTCGAGTCTATCGGGTTTTTGACTCGTTCCTCAATCACGTGACAGCCCAATACATTAAACCCAATGCAGCATGAGCCGGAAAGAGAATTGATTAGTTCATAGTTCGAGTCTATCGGGTTTTTGACTCGTTCCTCAATCACGTGACAGCCCAATACGTTAAACCCAATGCAACATGAGCCGGAAAGAGAATTGATTAGTTCATCTCATGAGTCTTCGGGTCGAGTCGTTCCTTAATCACGTGACAGACCCATACGCTAAAACCATAGACACTGACAGTAAAAGAATGCAGATAATTGAATAGTTCATCTTTCGGTTCTTCGGGTTTTTCGTTCTTTTGTACTGTGTGACAACATTGGCTAGAGTAATTAGTTCATTTACAACTTTCCTTACAAAATGGGTGCGTAGTACTTATTTATTATTAGTATTATTTACTCTTACAGTAACGTGATGCATTTCTGGTTTCAAATTGTTGTTTTTAATTTCTGTCATGGTGGTACTTTTCCATAACACTGAATATGGAAATAAAGAGTTGGTTATGCTTAAAATGTTGATCTTTTTTTATGTCTGTTTGTTTGTTTTTGTTTAGTTGTGCAGTTATTAAATCAGATTGTCTGTGTAAACCATACTTTTGTAACATATGACACTTTATAAACATTAAAAACACTGTACATACTTTTGAATAGTTGTTTATTGTTCATTACAGAAAAGCTTTGTAACAAAGAGGACAACTATTCCAAAATAAATTAAAATAATAAAAATGTAAATAATTAAAAATGAAATTAAAATTAAAAGATAATAAAGCCACAGGGTCTAATAACCTTAACAAATGAACTTTAAAAGTACAATATAAAAAAAAGAAAAACTAAATATTGCACAACAAGCTATTCCCAAAATAATTTTAAACCATTTGAATAAAAAATAAATGAAAATTAAGAGATACTAAAGCTATGGAGCCTTATAACAATAACAAATTACCTTTTAAAATCACAACAACAAAAATATTGCACAACAAGCTAGTCTTTTTCTAAATAAATAAAAATAAATAAGCTTTAAAATAAATAACACACTGTGGCTATATTTTTAGGACTTGCTTTAAGGCATGTTTACATTATTAAAAAAAAAACAAGCTCCCTGACCTTGGATGGGCTGAGTCTGTGAGTTCTTCTATCTGAGATAATCGGCCCAGTTTTAGAAAAAAAAAATTCAGATGGCACGGATGTGGCCACAATGCAAATCTTGTCTTTGTGACTTCAGAAAGGCTTGTGTATACTGGTGAACATCTCCTCCACCAGGCCAGAGGGTCTGATGTGCGGGGTAAGAGTGGCTCTGCAAGGTTGGCCATCATAGCATCTGAGGTCTTAGAAGAGGTAGCAGAAGGCCTCAAGCTTGCTACCCTCTCGTCAAAGTCTTCCCAAAACATGGCCCCTGCACTGGCAGTGAACCAGGATCTGAAACTCCTCACTCTGAGCTGGGTTAAAACTGTTAAAGCTGAAGTTATCATAACCTTAATGTCTTTAACATTTGTCTTTAACATTAATAATTCAAATTCAAAATGTTATTTGCTTTTAATGTATGTCATTATGTCCTTTTTTGAGCAATCTTCTTATACATATATTACACCAATATGTCAAGTCTGCCTAGGAAAAGCAATTATTATACCAGCAAACTCAAAATTGGAGTAAAAATGAACAAACTAGTCTATAAATACTTTTTATTGTAAGCTTGGATTATTATATTATTATATAGCCTAGTGTTTATTTACCAATAGACAGTCAAGAAGACAAATTATTCAAAATTGTATTTATAACAGGGTTTTATTTATTTATAAAATAATAACAAACCACAGATCCTCAACAAACAGTAACAAAAACACGGTGACAGAAATGTCAGAAATAGCGCATGGGGCTGTCACGTGATTAAGGAACGAGTCAAACTCGACCCGAAAGACTCATGAGATGAACTAATCAATTCTCTTTCCGGCTCACGACCGCGTTAGTTTTGCGTATGGGGCTGTCACGTGATTAAGGAACGAGTCAAACTCGACCCGAAAGACTCATGAAATGAACTAATCAATTCTCTTTCCGGCTCAAGACCGCGTTAGTTTCGCGTATGGGGCTGTCACGTGATTAAGGAACGAGTCAAACTCGACCCGAAAGACTCATGAGATGAACTAATCAATTCTCTTTCCGGCTCACGACCGCGTTGGTTTTGCGTATGGGTCTGTCACGTGATTAAGGAATGACTTAAACCCGAAGACTTCTTGTCAGATAAGAGGTGAGATGAGCTAATCACAGACTGAAGACCCAGGTAAAGAATGAGTATTTTTTTCTTTATCTCATAGCATTTTATTTTTGTATTGTTTGTAGTGTGATCAACGTTTGCGTAAGTACTAGATGTGTTGGGGAGGTAGCACTTAATATTTTAATAACATTTTGCTAAAATGAACGAAATGAACGAAATGACTCGAAAAAAGATTCGTTCATTTTGCTGAACGAGACTCAAAAGTCCGAGTCGGTAAAATGATCCGAACTTCCCATCACTAGTGAGAAGTGTAAGGGGGTGGGGCGAGAGGCGCGTGCGACATTTCACCTCTGGGTCTCTCTCAAATGGAACGGACAGGGCGGGGGTGGACGGGGACGGGGGATCCACTAGTAATATAATTAATAATAGGCTAAAGTCAGTCACACACCTCGACTTTCTTCCAAATAACGCACATTTCATTCATAATGTTATAATACAGGCCTATAGTTCCTGCAAATGATACTAGGCAATACAAAACGATTATGCGGTCATCAAGGTGAATTGGTTTAGTCTTGACTTCTGGTCGTGAGTGACAGGTGGGGGGATGGGAAATCTGTTGATCGTCGAGTGCCAAATAAACAGAGATGGAGAAGAAAAGGTCAAAGCCAGGTGCCCAATTTCGAAAAAAAAGAAAAGAAGAAGAGGAGAAACGAGCAAAAGATAAAGGTATGCAACTATTGTCTCTGTATGATTACAGTATCCATTTCATGAATGAAGGGCTAATGTTAATTGGTGGTGGGTATAACTCTTTGTTAGCCTTTCTGCTATGATGCTTGCTATGCTTATACAACAATAATTTGGTTTCAACTCAATCACGAGATCTAATTTATAATATTGTGCTTTGCAATTAAACTGTTAAAAGTTCAGTTATCATTTCCATCAGTTGGTTTAACATTAGGCCCTGTAAATAACTAACGGCATTTTATTTGCTACACAGTATGCTAAGTATAGTTTCCTAAGTATAGTTTTACAAGTCATAACTAAATCAGTAGTCAGTAACCTAATGGCACCTCCATGAAAGTTAGATTGATATACAAATTTTGGTTGAAAAATATCCTGAAACCCAAAAAGTTTTTTTTTTTTGCCTATACATATAATTTAAAGTCATTTTATTTTTTTAAACAACTGAGTCCCAGTGACCATAGCATAACGTGAATAAAATATAATTTTTCAACGTATTTTTTTTTTACTATTTGTTTCTATACTCTAAACAATGTGATGACATGGGGGAAAAAATGAAATAAATAAATGTTTTTGTTTTTTTCCGGGTCTAGGAGGATATAGCGTGTAATGACAGACATTTAGTGTGTAAGAGCATGTTTATGTAACCCTTCTATTATGTTTTGAGTCAATTTGACCCTAGGCTGTTTTAGCTTTATAAAACATTATCCTATGGTCTTTTGATTTCAAATGCAGTTAAATTGCAATTTCAGGGGCACTTCTAAAATATTTTGGAGCATCCTCTGCCACTGGTCAGGATGAGCCAACCACCTCCTCCGCTACACATGTCTCCACAAATATCTGATATTGTGGATGAAGACCTCTTTGCCTCTACTTCTACCCAGCATGAGCTTTCAGGTGTGCATATTGTGTGTGTGTGTGTATGTGTGTGTGTGTGTGTGGGCTACAAGACAACTGCAATTTAATGTAATTTTAATATTTCTGATAATTTATGAGTAGGACTGTGTTTTTTCACTGCGATGTGTTTTGAGTAATATGCCAATATGCTGTCTGATAGAAATGCCTGGAGCTGAACTCCCACTGAGCCCCACTGGCCCTCACATCTGACTGACAGGATTCGGACTGAGCTGGTTCACAGAGGACCAAGTAAAGTGCCACCTGGCTTTGTTTACCGTAGGAATGAGAGTAATGGGAGAAGTTGCCACCACTAATATTTTAAGAAGACATTAGTAAGTGGTGAAAAGATTTATTTATTTAATTAAGAACAACAGCCTCTTTTGCTTCTGCTGCAAATTTGTTTTCCAAGAGGAACATCAATTTAACAAGTGCAGGAATGGCAAATTGGAAACGTGCATGCAATAATCTGACATCATATGAAAACAGTTGTTATAATAAAATATTGCTGTTTGTGCAGAACTTTGTTTGCTAAGTTTTTTGTGTGTGTGTTTGTGGGGTGGGGGGGTGGGGGGCGCTCGAAAGAGGTCTCGCCCAGGGTGTATTTCAATGTAGAACCGCCACTGGTTGTAGTTTTAATTGAACTACACACTCTTAAAAATAAAGGTGCTTCAAAAGGTTATTTGCAGCAATGCTATTGAAAGAACATTTTTGGTTCCACAAAGAACCATTCAGTCAAAGGTTCTTTCAAGAACCATCTCTTTCTTACCTTTTTATAATCTGAAGAACTTTCTTTTGCATCAAAGAACCTTTTGTGAAACAGAACATTTCTTCAGATGTTAAAGGTTCTTTATGGAACCATTAAGACAAAAAAGGTTCTTCTACTATGGCATTGTGAAGCACCATTATTTTTAAGAGTGCAGGCTGTAAAATATTCTTTGACAGACCACTTTAGCCTCTTTTTTTTGTTGTGACGGCTAATGCTGTCACAAGTTCTCTTCTGAAATTCTTAGAATTGTGATTAAATGTGATGTACATTCAAAGGAAGGATTTTGACCTGATAAATGGGCTTGCATAGAGTCATAGCCTACATTTGACACTACATCAGTATTGGCGACCCACGTACGAGTCCTGGCTCGTGGTTCTTTCTCAATCCCATTCCCATCTCTGAAACCTATTCCTTATCAAAATAAAGACAGAAAAAAGGCCACAAATATAACTTAAAAAAATAACATAAAAATGTGAGTGCATTGCATACTAATAAAACTAATCCATTAGGTATATATGTATAATTTTATGTTGCTTTAAAAGTCCCGTTTTAAGCACTTTTTTGAAGCTTTGATTGTGTTTACAGTGTGCAATATAACATGTGTTCATGTTTCGCGTGTAAGAAAACACAGTATTTTTCACACAGTTCACCTAACACTATCATAAAAACGGGCTGATGTCTTCCTTGTTCTATAAAACCCTCATTCAGAAATACATAACGAGTTTTGATTGGGCCAGCGGTTCCTGTGTTGTGATTCGGCAGCAGCTTACAGCACGCTGCCCTCCTGCAAACGCGATTGGACTAGTTTTTGAGTAGTTTTGAGAAGCAAGTGGGCAGGAGCGTATGCTGGAGATGTATTTATAGTCACAGGAGCATTTTTACTGACGAGATGCGCATGAAAATCGCATTCTTTTTTTTTGCACAGCCCTAACATCTAGTTAACAAAGCTAAACAGCGTTGCCCTTTGTGTAATAAGTTACAGAAACTGTTAAACGCACCAACTTAAATAATAAAATACACTTACAGTTGTGGTCCATAAACAACACCTTCTCCAGACAAAGAGGGAACTGCTCCATCTTTCAAGAATAATCTTTGTGCGAATCCAGCATTAAACTGATTGAGAAAGTTGTCCTCAGCAAGCTGTCCTCAGCAAAACATGCTGCACATAGTTTTACATGTGGATTATAATTTTCCGGAACCGAGTTAAACATAAATTGTAACCATTAATCTCCAAGTACAGTGTCCCTGGGAAGCCCAAACAAAGATGATTGGACTCAGAGATGAAAATAACAACGTTTCAACAACATGGCGACAAACACAAACAGCTCTTCCTTCTTCTCCGTCAGAGCGCAACAAGGCCACGCCCCCCTTTTTGTGAATTCATGTGGGCAGAGGTTAGTCAAAAAACTGTTTTAGTAACGTCATTACTGCAGGAACTAGAGGGCTGTAGTCCAAACGGGTCGTTTTTTGTAGGCAAATTCTGTTAAATCAAATATCTCGCTTGGCATTGAACTTTGAGCTTTAGAATTTTACAGATATTATTTATACTCTAACAACAACATTACACACTAACTAAAGTTTAAAACATGGAATCACGAAGAAGGGGACCTTTAAAGCACCAACATAGGACTAAATTGAAAAACCGGGAACACTTCCCATAACACCCGATGTACTTGCTACATCATTAGAAGAATGGCATCTACGCTAATATTAGTCTGTTTCTCTTTTATTCTGAGGTGACAGTAGCTACCAGATCCAGTCTGTATCCAGATCAGAGGGTCACTGCAGTCACCCGGATCCAGTACGTATCCAGACCAGATGGTGGATCAGCACCAAGAGAGGAACTCTATACATCCCTGAAAGACAGGGATCCACAGTCAAGACCTTGTCTCCTAGACAGCCATCGGGACAAGACCACAGGAAACAGATGATTCTTCTGCACAGTCTGACTTTGCTGCAGCCTGGAATTAAACTGCTGGTTTCGTCTGGTCAGAGGAGAACTGGCCCCCGACTGATCCTGTTTTCTCCCAAGGTTTTTCTCCATTTTATCGAGTTTTGGTTCCTTGCCGCTGTCTCCTCTGGCTAGCTTAGTTGGGTACACTTCATTTCCAGCAATTTTATCAACTTTATTGCACAGATACTATTTAAACTAAACTGAGCTGGATCATGACATCATTGAATTCAATAATTAACTGCCTTTTTCCATTATTGACACACTATTTTCCTATTTAATGCTGTTCAGTTGCTATGTCAAAATCTTTATTGTTAAAAGCGCTATATAAATAAATGTGATTTGACTTGACGACTTGACTAAATACATCATGATGAAAAGAAAAATGTACTGGTAATTTTCTGACAGGATTTTATCCGTTTTCTACATTTTTTATCATATTGATCAAGATACTAAAATAATAGTCATTTATACATAAGATTCACTCTCTATTTTTCACTTCCTAACAAATACAAAAGACTTTCAAGCAGTAGTGCAATAAATGAAGAGCAAAATGTGCTTTATTTGCAAAATTAATGCTTTATCCATGCATTTCATGCTGTGTTTCAAAAGCATATGCTTATATTTCTCCAACTTTCAACCATGAAGATGTTCCAATTCCCAACAGGATATACATAAACAAACGAAACTATATCTTCAACATATGGTCTCCTTGATCGAAATCAGTTTGTTTTCCAAAGTTTCCCTCTTTAATCATAAGAAATTCAGTTTAAACACCTAAAAGTCTATACTATTCATGTATATTTATATACTATACTGTATCTTGTAAATATGATTATTCAGACTTGAAGGCATAATTATTGGAAGTCTACACATTTGAGAGCTTCTTGTGTCCTAACAGAGTTGAACCATTGACTCGTAAATAACTTTAGTAAATATTTTTTCCTTCATCTATTAGCCAACAGCCATTTCCCAGTATACCACAAACTGTATTGATTAAGCATTCTTCAAAGTCATTTAATATGCAGTCTATCTCCCTCTCTCTCCCTCTCTCCCTCTCTCTCTCTCTCTCTCTCTCTCTCTGTCTCTCTCTGAAGGATTGTAAGACAAATGTGAAATCCCACATCGCATTATTAGACATGAGCCTGTTTAATTAAACCCTCAAGCAATGCCAATAATAGCCATTAAGAAGCTCTCATCCACCAAGCTTTTAATTAGTTCCAAAGACCCTCTAGTTTTCCAGATTCCTTCCACTTATGAACTGCCTTTCAAAGACTTTCCAAAAACATGAAACTTCTTGAAGCCAAAACCCCAAAGGTTCCTCTGAACAAACAGATGAATGCCAGCTCTAAAGTTTAATGGATCTTGGACAGCATGTTTTACTGGCCTCTGTAGGACTAGGGATTACAAAAAATTAGATTAGGTCAGATTCAACTTTATTGTCATTGCACATGTAAGGTACAAGGCAATGAAATGCAGTTAGCTTCTAACCAGAAGTGCAATAAGCAGTAAATACAGAATATACAAGGTATACAATATGTACAATAAATATACAGATAAGGCAGTATTATGGACATAATTTACAGATTTTAAATACTATCAGCATGATATACAGATAGGTGTACTATGAACATACAGTTTTCACCACCCTCTGCAGTGCTTTGCAGTCAGCCACTGAGCAGTTCCCATACCAGACTGTGATGCAACTGGTCAGGATGCTCTCGACCACACCGGTAGAAGTTCACCAGGGTGGCTGAAGACAGCTGGTTCTTCTTCAGTGTCCTGAGGAAGAAGAGGCCCTGGTGAGCCATTTTGACAACATTGGAGCTGTTTGCGGTCCAGGACAGGTCCTCCAAGATGGTGGTCCTCAGGAACTTGAAGCTGGAGACACGTTCAACTACCATCCCGTTAATGTGAATGCTCGTTATTGTGAGCGCACCATGCGGCCAGATGCTGTACCTCCTCCCTGTAGGCAGTCTCATCGTTGCCAATCACCGTGGTGTCATCTGCAAACTTAATGATGGAGTTGGATCCATGCACAGGCTTGCAGTCGTGGGTGTAAAGGGAGTAAAGGAATGGGCTCAGCACACAGCCCTGTGGTACACCGGTGTTGAGTTTGATGGTGGTGGAGCAGGTGTAGCCTGACCAAACATGCTGAGGTCTGTTGGTCAGAAAGTCCATAATCCAGTTGCAGAGGGAGGTGTTAATGTCCAGGTATCCAAGTTTTGTGTTCAGCTTTGAGGGAATGACGGTATTAAATGCTGAACTGAAGTCAACAAACAACATCCTAACATATGTGTTGTTATTGTCCAAGTTTGTGAGTCCAGAGTGCAGCACTGTGCATACTGCATCCTCTCTGCTCCTATCTCTATGGTAGGCAAATTGGTGTGGGTCCAGTGTGGGTGGGAGGCAGTCTTTGAGGTGGCTATAACCAGTCTCTCGAAGCACTTCATAATGATGGGTATGAGTGCTAAGGGCGGTAGTGTTTCAGTATTGGCACAATGGATGTGGACTTAAAACATGTTGGCACAGTTGCCTGGGTGAGGGACAGGTTGAAAATGTATGTGAAGACCTGTACAAAGTCAATATATTGAGCCAGAGTCCAGTGAGGGGTATGGCAAGGCATAAGATAATTAAGCGTCCATTAAGAGTCCAGCTCAGGGTCATCACTTGTCCTTTGTCGAATCCATCGGCTGCCCCGTTCTCTAATCCTGCTGGCCGTTCCTTACTCATGCCCGCGACATGTGATGCTGTGTGACGCAATTTATGGAGGACTGTTTTCTGAACCTGCTGACTAACATTCACTGGGTCTGTGCTTAAAGGCTGCTCTGTAAAGTGAGGCAGTTCCAACTTTGCAAGGACAGTCCGGCACTTCTGACGAACAGCCTGTAACTACATGTTTTATATTTAAAGAATTTGTCCATGGAGAGATCACGTGTCCTTTCAACAACATTGCACACACAGTCCTTCGCTCTGCTCACTCTGTCAAATATTCTACAATCTCTATCTATTCCATCATGATTACTTCAATGGTCAAGGACAATCGGAAAAGCGTGATTGACCAATCACCAGTAAAGAAACAATTCAAAGATTCCATCATCACCAAAGAGGATCTCGATGGCGCCATTGCTAAGCAAGCACTTAAAGACCAGCACTTTGAACTTGGTGTGGCCTCAATAGTAAGAGATGCAACAGACTCTGTACTGACCCCGGCATTGCATGACCTACATATAGACATACAAGCGACCAACAACTCTGTAAAAGAGCTAAAATTCATAAATTGAAAAACTAGCTACTGTATCGCGGCAAAACAGACACGTAACGGTTCAGTTCAAGCAGCTGCATGAGAAGATAGGAGGACAGTCACGAACCTGAGAAAGCTGCTACAACAACTTACAGATAAAGTGACAAACATGGAAGATAGGAGCAGGAGAAATAACGTGCGATTGGTGGGATTACCAGAGGGGGCGGAAGGCTCAGATGCAGCCGGCTTTCTCAGAGCTAATCTTTCCAAGTGGATTCCTGCACTGAATGTACGTAATATTGAGAATGAGTGGGCTCATCACATCTATGATGGAAGAAAAAGTAACTCCAAGGGGCCGCGTACACATATCTTTCGTGTGCTGAGATGGCAAGATAGCACGGCAATCCTGACGGGTGTACAGCAGGGATACCCATTGAAATATATGTGGTATAATAGGACTATAATATGTACAACATACATTAATATCTTGATTTATTGGATTTTTAAAAGAATTGCACACTCAGGTGGTTTGGCATATAGAGTTACTTTAAGGAGAGCTCATCCTGTGCATGCGGTTAACCATCTGTTTCCTTGGTAAATGGGCTGCATTTATATAGCTCTTTCAACAGACCCCATGGCCATCCAAAGCGCTTTACAAGTTGCCTCACATTCACCCACTCATTCATACACTGACTGCAGTGTCAGCCATTCAAGGCACCATCCAGCTTGTCGGGAGCAGCTGAGGTTAGGTGTCTTGCTCAAGGACACCTCCACACTTGGTCAGGTGGAGTCGGGGATTGAACCACCAACCTTCTAGTTTGTGGACCACCTACACAAACCACTGAGCCACTGCCAGTCCGTTGACTTGTATGAGAATGTATAATAACTACTTGAAAAATATTCAAAATGAATTTGAAAAATATTTTCAAAATGATTTTCATACACCCTTTAACCCTTTGAAGCTCTCACTCCGGAGGGTAAACCCTTTGAAGGGATTAGGGAATAGGGATGAGCCCTTCCGAATGGAACGCAAGGATAATGTTCTTTTTAGTAACGTCATATGATCCCTTTAATCTAAACGCACGAAATGTAATTTTTTGGGCGCATATTCAAAATAAATGAAACCAGAAAGTGTTGTTTGATGATGCCGTGATTAAGTGTGGAATCATGGGAGTTGTCATCTTCATCCCCACACCCAGTGTAATCCAATGGGAATCGGGCAAAAATTGTATTCATGAATGAGCTAATGATTTACTAACGTAGCAGAATGAAGCAGAAAGCCATCAAAGCAAAAGGAGGCCGCTGAATAAAAAAGGGGGCTAGGAAAAAAGCAGTGCTGTTTTTTCATACTAGATAGGTTTCAAAGTTCTGTTATAATGCTACTCTGTGCAGTCATCACCGGTCTATTCAAATGCACAACATATTACAGCATCTTTGGTGTTTCCATGTTATCTACAAAACCAGAAATCGAGGCATCGGGAGGCAACAAGATGGCGCAGACGACGCATGCATGATAAGATTCTCTCTAAAGGCTTTGGCCATTACTCCTTCAAAATGTGTAAATAGATGGAATATCTAGTTTGTATATAGGTTTTGAAATATATTTGAGAAATATCAAATTGTCCGGTTTCCTATATTATATGTATAGGAGATAGGATAATATAGGAAAACGGCCAATTTTATAAATGTCAAATATATTTAAAAACCTATATCAAAACCTATATTAAAACATATATGTTTATATAGGTTCTTTCTATGTGGGTGGACTTTTCTTTACTGGAGCGCCGAACCTCAGAGTTCATGCAAACATCCACATCGCTGTAATCGAATGTGTTCTTGAGAGCTGCTTTTACATTGCGGTCAGTTTTTGTTGTGTTTATGTAGTTACTGAGAGGAAGGAGCGCAGTATATATTTACATATTCATCTTTATGCCATTCAGCCATAGAAAGTAAAAGAAATGGACACAGCGACCCCATTGGAACTCAATTGAGACAAGTGAAGCCCATTTTTAGCATTTTTTAGCACTTGCGTTTCTGACGCGCAGACTCAACCGAAGCTTGACGACGTCAGCAACCTGTCTGACAGATGTAAATCTTCTAGTAGCGGTGCGTGCAAACTGCCATCGTTAATCTTGCAGAGACGGCGAGCTTGAGCGGGGAGTTCTTTGGCGTGAGTGAGCAGGAGTAAGTATTCTGATTAATTTTTTTATATAGTGTTTTAAAATGTAACGCCAGTACGCCATATTAAGTTAATTGCCTGCGAGCTTCTCCTCCTGTCTGTACGGTAATGCGACAGAGAGACGAGTGGTTATGACGCAATCTTTAGCCTATTTTTTACAAAAACTGTTCATACGGGGCCATAATGTAACATAGAAGGTAATGGAGCCCTTTATACATTGTTGTGTATCTTTAGAAATAAATAATGGACAAACGGAGTCTTTAAACGCCTCAGATGTAAAGTTATTCGCTGTCAAAGTGACGCCAAAATGAATGGGAGTCAATGGGAATGCTAACGCAAGTGAAGTTCTGCTAAAAGATGGCAGCCCCCTCCCGACTTCAACTTCCGGTCGAGTTCCTTGCCCCCTGCATTCAGCAGCCTCAGGTTCTCAGGTTAACTGAAGCGCTGTCTTCTTCTTTTAAACTGAATCAGGAGAGCTGTAATCTTGCGTTACAGCGCTACACTGGTCAAACCGCATTATTGCAGGCTCTCACATTAGGTAGATACGAGATCAAACAACTACTCAAAAACATTTGCTGACAATTTGTTTTATCGTCGACGTTGTTGATAATGTCGATAAATTTTTTCAGCACTAGTATAAAGTCAATATGTTACAGAGAGTCATGCGCTTTCACATCTCCCAATCGCTCAAAATTATTTCGCTATTAACGGCGCAATAAACCGATTACACAATACTAGAATGCAAAACAAAACCACCCCAAAACAGAAACTCCTAGAGTAATTAAAGACTTTGACTTAACACAAGGAAAACTTTAGATTTTTTTACCTGACTGGTACTTCTTGCTCTGACTGATCCCATTTTGTGGCATACATATGCATATATGCAGCATATATATTATCATATATGTGCATATATGCTGTATATAGGTTTCATATATGTGCATATATATTACCATATGCTAATATATGCTGTATATATGCAGCATATATGTGCATATAAACTGCACATAGGTTTCATGCGCATATATCCTCATAGGTTCTTTCCATGTGGGTGTACAATACTACTCAGAGCATGTAGCAAAAATCTGCATGATTAGGGACTTCATTTATGAGCAAACATCAAGTGTGATACAAGTAAGACTTTAAACTAG